>NW_026125447.1:0-127922 GCF_943737965.1 Phodopus roborovskii | reverse complement strand
TAAAGATCACATCAAACCTTGTAATGATAGTTTTACCTGTTTCTTACAGGCCACAACCTTTTATAAAGCTTACTCTAGAGAAACAGGATAAGAATGCCCCTACTGTATACTACTTACAATTTGATACAACTTCAACTTTAAAATCAATAGGAGTATTCCATCCAATGTGCCTATTTACACATGGCATTAATTTGCCAATTTACATTAGTTAAGAGCTCAGCTTGCTCTAAACTTTTCCTACTATGGATTAAAACAGTAGGCTTTATAAAAAGTACAAAAATCATTTATCTCCTCAGAAGTTTTTGTTTTGGGAATAGAATAATCACCATAGTATAAAATTTGCAAAGTATTTGACTTTTTGCCATTTTGTATATTTAAAAATGAAAATATGATAATCTACTTAGTATTATTTTATGAGATATCAGCTATGATGATACAATGTCTATATTTACAAAATATATTAAGCTCTTTAAAATGTTTATTTATTTTTATTTAATTTGCATTATATTTTGATAGCATGTATGTCTGCCTGTATGAGACATCAGATCCCCTGGAACTGGACTTACAGACAGCTGTGAACTGCCATATGAGTACTGAAAATTGAACCTGATCTTTTAGAAGAGCAGTCAGTATTCTTAACCATTGAGCCATCTCTCCTCTCACCCTTTAAACTCATTTTTGGGTCCTTAGAAAATTTCCATCTTTCCTTGTTTGCTTCTTAACCTCATATGTCTACTACAAATCTCAGATATTTATCCTTGTATAATATACTTTGCATTTTAAAGATATTCTGACTAGTTATGATGCCTTAAGTCTCTAAAGTTAGCACTTTGGAGGCCAAGAGCTGGTATAGTGAGTTCCAGGCTAACTTGCCCTATATAGAAAGAATCAGTAAAATTTGCTGCTGCTTATCAGATCATATCATCATCATCAGTAAGAAAATACACATACAGGTTTTTAAATTAAAATATAATTACATAATATTTTTCCTTTTCCTCCTCAACTCTTCGTGGTATGCATCTTTAAGTTTCTGTCAAACTCATAGACTCTGGCTTCTTTTTCTGTAATTATGGTCATATATATTCCCTAAGTATATAAATATAATCTTCTCAGTATATAGTATTACTTGTATGATTACATAGCTAGGTCACTCTGTATTGCATAACTGCTGGGAGACTGTCTCTGGTGATGATTATTTTATTCCATTCTCAGCATTCTGTAGATGCCTGTAGTTCCTTGCCTAGAGTTGGGATCCAATGAGATTTTTTCCATTCTATGTTAGCATGTCTGTTGGTGTCTTCTTGTGTCCAGGCTTTCTAAGGCAGGCATGTTGATGAGACTTCATGGGTGCAGCTTCCTTTGACATTAGGTGGTACGGCACATGTCAATACCGATTTTTCTCTACATCAAGTTATAATTTTTACCATTATACCTTTGATAAAAATAATAATAGTTTTTTTAAATTTCAAGTTAATTAAACTTTAAAATTCCTTTTATTGATAAAAGTTCCTAGGCTTCAGTAAGCCTCAGAATTTCTTGTGCAACTGTTAAGATAGAAGATACTGGACTTGTCCATAGGAATTCTGAGTTCATAAATTACAGTGGCAGAGGAGAGATAACTTGAATTTTAAGACGGAATCTTGTGATACTATTATTAGTTTAAGGATGAATGTTGTAAACCCCTGGGGTGGAATATTATAGTTGGAGGCTACTGTCATGTACACTGTTATGCGGGTAATCTCAGAAACTATAGGAGTGGATGAAATTTCAGAGGGAGGAGACCACATGCCAAAGAAAAGCCAGAAGCAAGTTTTAGTGAACTTCCAAATGTAAGTTATCCATGGAGATACAGAATGCCTCAACGAAACTGAAATGATGAGATTGAATAGTATGAGCTATTAAAATGAAAGGCCTTATTCCAGCTCATGTGATTACTTACATGTTTTTTATATCTTGAATGTCGCTGTAGCTCAGCTAAGAAAATAATAAGACTTATACTTTGCAAACAGATATTACCACCTGGTACTGGAAAAACTCCATTTGCTTTCCCCAGATCAGTTATGAGACTAAACTACAATGCAGGAGCAAAGCAATTTAAGTGTATTGAGGGAATGGGTACATGGCCACGCCCTTAAAAGGAACACACACACACACACACACACACACACACACACACACACACACACACTTTAGTTAAGAGAATTTTAGCATGCTGACATAGTCTTTGATATGAAGGAATCACTAGAAATCTCATCTGCTCAAGAAGATTCTGTTTCTGTCTGTCTGGGAGGGAGCTCTGGGGGCAGGTGTACGTACATTATACTGATAAGGTGTCATGTGTTGTTTGAGCTCCCCAAGAAGCTGGCTCTGAAGGAGGGTTCTCACGCTCCCTCCATCCCTTCCCAGGGCCACTTCAGAACCTTACATGTGTGTCTCAGAGTTCTTCAGGCCCCTTGTCTGGAGATCAAGTGCCTCCCTAACTCTAACAGAGAGGCATAAGAAAAGCAAAACCACTAAGAAAACAAAAACACTGTGTCCTTTAAACACATATAAGTAGACCATTTTCATCAGATGTCTCTATTGCTCATTCCATGGTGTTAACGTGCCTACAGTGGGAAAGAGAAGGCAGAAATTAGCAAAAAGAATCTGAAGCATAGACAGTTCAACTGGCATCTAGTTGACTGACTCAAATTCCTCCAGCTGGTTTCTGTTGGATGTTGTGAGTCCCCACTTTGATAAAGTTATCTTTCTGCTGTTACTTGTTCTTTTTCATGGAAGCCTCCATATGCGTGGACTCTCTACAGTGGCCAAGTTTCTCTAATGGAACTCAAGTTGACTGCTTCAATTAGGCTCCTCTAGTCAGTTTATGCTGGATATGCTATGCACCATATTCGATACACACACTCTCATTATTTATTCTTTTGCTTTGCCTTCTGATATATACTTCATTAACACCCATAAAAAAACAAAACAAAATATGCTGTACTAGATAAATCTCCATCTAGAACCGTATTCATGGCAACTAGTAAGAATGGAATGAAGCCACAGAGACTTCCTAAACTAGTGAAAAGCCAACACTTGTTGGCACCCGCTACATTTTTCATTGTTTCTTAAGCCTAATCAACTATTTTCTCATAAATTATAGTAGATATTATATTTATATAAAACATATATTATGTGCATATATATTTATATTACTCTAATATTGGTGTTAATAAGAAACAAAGTCTTACTTCATGTACCCAAGCTGACCACAACTTGTCATCCTCCTGTCTTTACCTCTCAAGTGATAGGATTACCAGTGTCTGTCTTATTTCCTGTTTAAGTAGTCTCAAGAAAGATGGAGTCTCACGCACTTTGAGTATTCTGTAACAACAAGGAAACCATTCATTAATCCTTAACTTGCTGGAGTGGTCAATGATGCCTGTTGCATGATTACAGGCTACAACACCTGCTCATGACTGAAGTCCCAGATAAGGCAGAATTCTGCATTGTTAGCTATGTTCATTGATATTTAAAACTCTATTAGTGATTACTCCTGCATGATCACTAGATTATTCTGGAGATAATTTTTGCAGTATTAAACATCTGAAGAATTCTCCTTAATTTTTTGATGCTTTTCTAACTTCTTGTTAGTTTGTGGGCCAAGACTGCCCACATTTAGAAGACGATTTGCCTACATGGAGAAATCACAAAGCAAACAACCTCTATCCAACATTGAATCTACCAGTTGCATTTATGAAGTTTTCAGCCTATATTGTCATTCTCTGGAACATGTCTGGAAAACCTCCCTTGTACATGCATGAAATATTCTCCCAGCTTGTCCACTCACCCATTCACCTGCCTGTCTGCCCACCTGCTTGCCTGAGCTATTATGGATCTGACTATATCTGCTCTTCTGACACACAGTAGCCTTTTACAGAATGACCTTAAGAAAGCATGAAATATGACCCACACTACCTCCAATTTCTGTAAAATCTTTAGTCACAAATAGTGTGACATTTGATGTTCTCCTGAAGCTCCTGTTATGCAATAAATTAAAAAAAAATCTAGTTTTAAATATGTTGGCAAAATTAAAAAATGTAGCTATAATTAACTATTTATAAGTTTTCTGGTAAAATTTACATATGATAGGAAATTCTTCATACTATAAATCATTTCTTTCCAATGTATAGTTTTTCATAAATTCACACTGCATTTTATTAAAGTAGGACATGATAGTAACCTCTGGAATGCCTTGTCATTGATAATTCTTTGTCTACAAAAGAGTATGATCCCAGTCTAGCTGGACATCATTTAATACTTATCACTATAAAATGTATAGAAAGAACTGTGCCCTCCAGCTCTGCCAGCATATACTGCATTTAATCATTAACTAGTGTCTTCTAGGATGGCACAACCCCACGAGTCATTTTATGTCTTTGCTGGTGTGAGATATTTGCTGCCTAAAAGTGAAAAAAAATATTTAGAGTAACATCAGGACTTTATAGGTGAGAACCCTAATTTTGATCCAATTAAATCAATCACTTCCTGCTCCTATTAGTAGATTTCCTCGCTGATAAAATAGAAGCCATCTGTTCCAACTGGACCTATCTGAAAAGAGTGAATCTGTGAGATTGTGTCTCCTAGTAATACCGCAAACTATGCTTATAAGTCTGAACTACATGACCGCTTCTATTATGAATTGAACAATGATGACACCAATGGACATGTCAAACCGGGCGGGGGAATCTCATATTCCTCAAGCCACAAAAGGGTTATAGGCAACTGTTGAAAGCTGGGAGCATAAAAAGAGTTCTTCTTGCAGGAAGAGACATGAGACAGTCCATGTCTAGTGCCAAGTGGTCCGTCTTGAAAACATATATACCGTTAGTCCAGCCATCTGCACTGGTGCTTTTGGAGTTCATGGAGGATATGCCCACAGCTGCAGCCACTCAAGAGCCATCACCCATGCACATTCACTATGTTCCCCCTTTTAAAAAGTGCTACTGCTACCTCTCACTCAATCTTTCTTCTCTCTCTCTCTTCTCTCTGCCTCTCTTCTTCTCTCCCATTGCTCCTGTCCCTGGAGGCCAGTCTCTTCCCTCCCTTTTATTCCTTTGTATAATGCATTTCCCTAATTAAAAAAAATGTCTCTGCTTGAAAAAAAAAAAAAAAAAAAATGAATCTGATGTGTGCTGATTCATTCCAGGAGCTGAGGACAGAATGCCCCTAAATATTATTAGCATTTTTTCTCCTGCTGAGATGTCATGTTTTTGTACTGTATCAAAAAGGCAACATTATTTCTCTCTTCAGACCACCAAGGTTCTCGACCACGTGTTAGTAAGTACATGAAAAAAAAGTTTTGCATCTGCCAAGTTTTAGACACATTAATAAAATGAAGTGGATCCTCACCTCCTCCACTACCCAGTCAATGTTGAAATAAACTGTTCAATATTACAATTCACACCCATAGGGCAGGGGCAGGCCAGATGAGGGGCTTAGCTAGCAGGCAGCTATACTCAAGTAGGTTTACTTTCATCAATTGTTAAATATACATTTATGTGCATATATATTCCAAACTTAATTTTAAAACATTCAACTATAGCTGGGCACACACAGTGGCCCCTACCCCGTAATCCCTAGCACTTGGGTGGCAGAAGCAGGAAGGTCACTCAAGCTCAAGGCCAGTCTGGGCTACATAGATAGTTGCAACTTTCTCTTTCAAGAAAAACAGACAAGGCAGACTGACTGGACTTATAGCCTCACTAGGTCAGAGATTATATTATGTATATCTTTTAGCCCCTTAATAAACCACTACCCCTTTTAGATGACTAAGAGAAACATCAACAACTCTTATAAATATCTTCATACAATGGATACTGCTTATTTGCTTAGCTGGATTCATATAGAATATCAGAGTGGGACTCCTAAGATTGTCCAGTGCAATTCTTTTAACAGCCTCACACAAAACATCTGCTGAGTCCCTGTGGGCTCCTCCCACAGCTCAGCGATTCATTGTTGCTTACCGATACTGTGAGAATTTAGTTTATGCAGTGAACAAAAGAATAAAACAAACATTGGCAAAACACACAAAGCCACAAGCAGCAAAGTAGAACCTTTTGGAGATAGGACATCACTTCAACACTTCAAGTTAATACTTGAAGTTCCACTTGATCCAATGTTAATCGCAACTCTTGGCATACCAGGTGCTTCCCCTGCTTCACTGAGTTAAACCTTGTTCTTGACTGAATCAGTCCTTGTAAGTCGATACCTATCATACAGTACCTGCTGGCACTGTGATGATGTCAGCCAAGAGAAATTCCCCAGGCCTTGCTGATTGAGTTGTTCTTTCAATTTAGAGCCTCAGACAGCTCCCAGATTTGTATGGCTATCATTCTATCCCCTCTAAATGACTTATCCTCTGACAACTTTGGATGACTTTCATGCCTCTCTTCTTCACCAACCCTCCCACACATTTCCCCTACCCCCCACATCTACCCAACCACCAGCATTCATGATCTGTTCTTGAATTAGGGCCAACATTTCCATTTGTACTATTTGTTCTTATCCTTTGCTGGCTTAAGGAAATTACCAGATTATTTTATTCTTTAGAGTTTCCATCATCTTACTAGATGACTACCACCAACACATATGTAATGTTATTTTTCACTATTTAAAAAGACCCCTTGCCTCTTTTACACTTCTGCTCCTACCGTTTCCTTGTTCTTTTGGTATTAAATTCTTCCCTCTATTCCCTTCTATCCATTCCAGTTAAAACCTTATATTATTACCGAGCATATTTTCTTTGCTAAATGATCTCTGCCTCATTATTTAACCTAGCATTTGCCCAGATTGGTTACTTTCTTTCCATCAGATTTTTGTTCCCTTTGATGACACAGCTCATCTCCAGGACTGTAGTGATCAATTCTTTTTTCCTTTGTGCACGCTTGCCACGTCACCACCAACATTGAGGACATGGAGTCTACCCTCTACTCCTTAAAGCTAGGCGGGCTGAGTTGTCTTTGGTTGGAGTGTGGTAAAACTGACCCAGAAGTTCTAAATCTACTCACATTCTGCCTCCCTCCATCTCTTGCTTCTTTCCTTACTCCCCCTCCTCATCTCCCTCTTACCTATTTATCTGCCTGTCATCTGCCTGTGGAAAATTTTCCTTCTTCCTCCCACCTCAAAACACTTCCTTCATGACACTGTCTCCCTGTGTAGCTCAAGCTGGCCTTATAACTCATGGACTTCCCTGCCTCAGTTTACTGAGTGCTGAGATTGAGATTATAGACACACACCATAATGTCCGGCTCTAGAGATAACCTCCAAGAGGACTGTCAGACCACTCCTCCTTTGGATCTCTCTAAGATTCCATGAAAAATCTAAAGGATTTCACAGAAATGATATGTACATATAAAGTTTTCATTTTAATTTTTCAGGACATTGAAGTCTTCCAATGATTCCCACTTTAATCCACCTCGGACTATACATGAATGACAGACACAAGGGAAAGAACTCTACGCCGAGTCCAGTCAATTCACCTAGTCTTCACATGTAATACAATGTTGTTTCTGGGGGAAAAAATTTTTGGATTGGCTATTACATAGCAATAAAACTACTGGATCACCATATTTGACAGGAATAAAAGCATCTTTCTGCCCAGGGAATGCTTAATTCATTAAGGTTGTGGAACTGCTGTCTTCTAAATCTACCAGTCATCCTGTCTTCATAAAAACAAACATCCTGCCTTGCAGGAATGTCAGACACACCAACACCTGGGGCTCACAGCATCCCTCAGCCTTTCTAACCAACTTGCTGACCCTTCCTTGCACTTTTACCTACTTTACCTATCCCCCCCTGCCTCTTTCTTTGTCCCCTTTTCATTGGAGCACTTGCATCTCAGTCTCCAGCTTGTCCTGGCCTTTGTGTTCTCTAGTCCCTAATCTCAAAGGCATTTCCTCCACTAAAAACTCCTATTTAATTTTCTGCCTTGGTTTCTTGCACAGTGGACCTAGGTCAACACTTTGCACTTGTTTGGCCTTTCCTCTATCAGCAGTTTGCTTCACGGAAGTCTCTTTATCTCTGTGAAATCAAAGCTTTGATGTCATCCTGGATTCAATTTTACTTGCACTTTTCTTTTTCATCTTGTGCCTTTCCTCAGGAATTTAACTCATTTTTATGGCTTTAAATCGCATCTGTATTTTGAAAACTGCAGAAGTCTCTATTTATATGCACTAATCATATATATATATATATATATATATATATATATCACAGAGAAAGGTAGGGAGAAAGACAGAGAGAGAGAGGCTAAAGTTCTTCCATGAAATCCAGATTTAATATTTAATGAGGCCAGACAGTGGTGGCCCACACCTTTAACCTTCAATCCTTGCATTTAGGAAGCAGAGGCAGGCAGATCTCTGTGAGTTTGAGGCCAACCTGGTCTCCAAAGTGAGTTTAGAGACAGCTAGGACTGTTATGCAGAGAGAAAACCTCCCAAAAAACCAAAACTAAAACAACAACAACCTCATTCAAATATCATCTGGAACGCTTATTAACACTTCCTAAAGAGTGCTACTAACATTTTGCCTAAAACTCATTTCTACCTTTCTATTACTATCTCTCTGTGTCTCTGTCTCTCTCCTTTTCTCCTTTCTCTCCTTTCCATTCTGCTCAGTATATCTTCCTATGTTTTTCATCTTGCCATTTATACCATGCTTGTCCAGTGCATCATCTCTCATCTGCATTCCGTAATAATATCCCAATCTGCTGTGCCTGCTTCTAATCTTCCTCCCCCTCGCCTCATGCTTAAAATGATACAGGAGTCGTCCTATTAAAAAATTGTTCTGCCTCAAAGTCCCCAGGAGACTATGAGAGGTCTATACTGATCCAGGCATGGTAAATCATGCCTGTAACTCCAGCACTCATGAGACAATTCTGAGTGCTGAGCAGCCTGGGCTACAAGGCCAGACTGTGGCTCTCTGCACCAATCACACTTGTTTCCTTGAAGTCTTGGATCTTCCCATCTTGGTGCCTTTGTAATGCCTTTGTGTTTAGAACTCGTTTCTTCCTAGCTGTCAGACTTTCCCGTGTTTCAGTCAACTTCTCAGCCAGCCAGTCTTTCCATGGTTACCCTTTCTGAAAATTGTATCTCCTCAAGAACGCTCCATTGTACCTCATTCATTTTCTCCTTACCACAGGCAGCTACTACTTAGTATAATATATAATTTACTTACTAATTATTCTGTCTTTATAACATATTTCATGATGAGATTTCTGAATGTTTTATTGTCTGCTGTTCTCAGCATCTAGAACACTTAGAAGATAGCCAACACAAATAATTATTGATAAATTAAAAAAAATGAATAAAATTTTGCTGTCTGGCAACATACAAAAATTCCAATAAACATTTTTAAATTTACTAATGTCTTTTCTTCCTAAATTAAAAGAAAAAATCATGTGTTAATTTCATTGCAAAGGATCAGAGACACAAAATGATGAAAATTGTTTCTTTATTATAAATATTTGAGAATCAATTAAAAAGAATGTGTTATATTCCTCTTGCTTTCCATGTATAATTATTTGGGGGGGGTCATGACATTTTTTGTCATGGATGGATTAGATTTCCTATCTCTGACTGCTATTCACAATAGACCCAATGAAAATGAAATCAAAGACAATTCTCTTCCTTGTTGTTTTCTTTGAAAATATGCAACTTCTACTGAATTCATTTGTAGTGAAAATTATTTGTTCATGGAAACCATGCAGACCTTAAAGGACTAGAAAGAAAGGACTACCTAGAAAATTCTAGTTCTTTCCTCTTCCAACCCCTTTGTCTGAGAAGGTGCCTCTTCAGACAATTGAGCCTTGTTGTTCTGTTGCCAAAATTTCCCCTCCCAATTCTTCTCTTCCTCTGACATGTATTCACAACAGCAAAATGCTCAAGGAACTTAAGCATATCTTCCTAAGGGGCGGAAACTCATTCCATTTACTGTATTCTGGACTATTTTTAGTAGAATTAAAGAATGGTTTTCAATAATAGCAAAATAGAGTTCTCTGAGAACTAGTTATTTAACCCCCTACTGAAGGTATCCTGACAAAAATTAGAGTTTTATTAATTAGGTAGCCTGAGGGGAGAACTGAATAGAGTTGCCAAGCTGTGTGCCAAAATAAGTTATAATCTTCAAACTTAGCCTTGTAATTCGAGGGGTCCCAGTGAGAGAAGAAGAACGTAATAGGTGATGTGCTTTAGTGAGCAAAAACTGGCAAGTCCAAAGGGACTAAGGGAAAATGAGCCATCTCAAATGCATGCCACTGACTTCATCTGCAAGAAACCAGGTCAAGAAGCTGGAATTTGCTGCTTTCAAAACAGGAGCCGTGACATTGTCTTCCCAGTTTTTACTGGGATGTGTTGGTGTCATTATCCACACAAAGGTTAAAAAAGAAAAGTTCAACTGCCCCCACCAATTTCTGAAGCATAAAAGGCAGAGGTGAGAAATCAATGGAATTCCCTCTTCCTGGCCCCAGGAGGCAATATTTTCATCTGATACTGGCACTGGAGCTTTGGTGACTTTTCTGCAACTCTAACATTCTAAAATAAAGCCCCACGCTGCTGAGCTCTCCTAAATGAGAATGCTTATTTTTTCCAATATATGACATTTTTCAAATCAGCTTGCATTTTAAAGGTCTGAGGAATTTTAATCACTGATCAATTGCAGCCCACGCTTCCTGAGTGCATGCATCCAGTGCGCCCTCGGACTTTGCAGTCCTCATAAAAAATTCTCTCTTAAGCTCCTGCTTTCATGTGTTTTTAAAATACTTCTGCACTCGAGCTCTCATCATTCCAGCCTTCCCAAGTGGTCCTTGCCTGGAAGATGAAAGGCCTGTTCACCTCAGTCAGTTCTCCTGCTTCTGCTTTCACACTGATGGAAAATAATTTTAAGATGGGAAAGGAACAGACTCAGCAGCTGACCTTGAGCTGGCATGTAGCATTTCCTAAAGGGGTCTTTTTAGATCTCATGTGGTCTGCATTACCAATGGAAAAGGTACCTAATACTCAAATTTGTTCAAAATAGACCTTACTGGCCTGACTCTACCATGTGACTTCAGAAAATAGGATAACAATATATTCCATGGCTGTATTAGCTTTATTCTAATTACTTTACTGGTTTCTTCTGGATAGTAATGTAATTTATTATAATTCTTAAAAAACTGTACATATTGTGGTTGTGGACGACACTAGGGTTAGGATGCCTAGATTCAATTCCCCAGCTCTCCCCATTGTTGGCTAAATAACCCCAAATAAGATACTTTTCTGTGTCCTTTATCTAATCTACAATATGTGAAACACACAGTCACCTAACTCACAAATATTACAGAAGTACCTTTTGGAAAATGTTCTTTACATGTAATTACATTCTATTTCCTTTTTTATTACAAATTAGGGATATTAGTGACTTCTCATATCTTTAGGATTAAAAGAAACACACACATTTTAAATTTTGTTAGTTAATAGTAGATAGTTAATACTGATAATTGCAATAGTAATTAAACTCCTTTTTCACAAATGGAACCAAATATTCAATAGGCTCAACTTTTGCTATTCATGAGCTAGGGTATAGACCAGCTTTCTCATGGATGAATTAGTATGTCTTTACTATGAGAATCATACAACACATAGCTAAGATAATAATCAGCTAATAATATTTATGTGGTTTTCATGATTTGCTGGGAAGTTTCTCATATAAGGCACTGAAGTAGATGCTAAGGACAGACAGAAGGCCAAGGTATTGCCCTTCATCATATGCTTAAGATCTAGTTAGTAAAACAGGGTATCTCTTCATAACATAGATGGAACTGGGGACAGTGTGTTAAATGAAATGTTAGGAAGAGACATACAAGTAGTACATGTTCTCACTAATACATGGGAGCTAAAAAGTTGATCTCATAGAAGCAGAAGAATACCAGTGGCACAGACACTGTGATCGACACTGACAAATGGACCTCCTCAAACTGAGAAGCTTCTTGTAAGGCAAAGGACACAGTCCAGAAGGCAAATGGTAGCCCACAGAGTGGGAAAAAAGATCTTCAACCCCACATCTGACAGAGGGCTGATCTCCAAAATATAAAAGAACTCAAGAAACTTGTCATCAAAAAAACCAAATAATCTAATTAAAAAGCAGAGTACAGAACTGAATAGAGAATTTTCAATAGAGGAATCCAAAATGGCTGAAAGACACTTAAGAAAGTGCTCAACATTCTTAGCTATCAGTGAAATGCAAATCAAAACAACTCTGAGATACCATCTACTCCTGTCAGAATGACTGAAATCAGAAACACTAATAACAGCTTATGCTGGAGAGGATGTGGAGAAAGGGTACACTCCCCCCACTGATGGTGGGATTCTAAACTTTACAGCCATTTTGGAGATCAGTATGGGGGTTCCTCAGGAAAATGGGAATCAGTCTACCATAGGACCCGGCAATCCCACTCTTTAGGCATATACCCAAATGATCCACATCCACGCCAACAAAGACATCTGTTCAACTATGTTCACAGCAGAATTATTTGTAATAGCAAGAACCTGAAAGCAATCTAGATGCCCTAGATGTGGAACATTTAGACAATGGAATACTACTTAGCAGAAAAAATAATGGAATCTTGAAATTCACAGGCAAATGGATGGAACTTGAAGAAACCATCTTGAATGAGGTAACCCAGTCACAAAAAAGAGGAACATGGTATGTGCTCACTCATATATGGATTTTAGATATATAGCTGGGGAGCTGTGGCCTATACTTCACACTGGACGACCCTAAGGGAGTTTCACAGTACAAGGTCCCCCACAGAAGGGGAAAGGAACAAGATCTCCTGAGCATATTCCATCCTGGGGGGAGGGGGCAGTGAGGGGAGAGGGAGTTAGGAGAAAGAGAGAAGGAAGAAGAGGAGGGGAGAGGAGGACATGAGGAACCAGGAAGATTGAGTCGGGACAAATAGACGAGAGTGAGAAAAGAGACACCATAATATGGAAGCCATTATAGGGCTAGAAGAGAAATGTCCAACAGACGGCTTACAAGGATGACCCCAACTAACAATCTAAGCAATAGTGGAGAGACTCCTTTAAATGCCTTTCCTGATAATGAGATTTATAACTACCTTATATGCCATCCCTCTAGAACCTTCATCTAGTAGCTGATGGAAGCAGAAGCAGACACCCACAGCTAAACACTGAGCTGAACTCCTGGAATCCAGTTGTAGAGAGGGAGGTGTGATGAGCAAAGGGTCAAGACCAGGCTACAGAAACCCACAGAGACAGATGACTTGAACAAGGGGTTGCCCATGGACTCCAGACTGATAGCTGGGAAGCCAGTATTGTATGTATTGACCCAGACCCTGAATGTGGGTCTCAGTTAGAAGGCCTGGACAGTCTTTGGGACCTTGGACTGTGGAACCAGGATGTATTCCTGGTGCATGAAAGGACTTTGGTAGCACATTCCCCATGGAGGGATACTCAACCTAGAGACAGGAGGGGACTGCCTAGTTCCTACTCCAAATGACTTAACAGATTTTGATGATCCCTCCTGAAAGGCATCGCCTCCCTGTTGAGTGGGTAGGGAATAGATGGGGGGAGGATCAGGAGGCATGGAAGGATGGGAGGGAGAAGGAACTGGGATTGATATGCAAAATAACAAAAAGAAAAGAATAGTTGTTACCAATGGTTGGGGCTAGTAGAAAGAAGTGGTAGGTAGAAAAGGGATTGTTTAATCAGCAGGAGCACAGTTGGGTAGGAGCAATGAATTGAAATGCTTCATAGCACAGTATGGTGGCAGTAACTGACATCTAATGGCTGACACTGACAGTAACTAATTACAGATTTCATAATAACTAGTAGAAACTACCCAACCTTAATTCCTTGGCAATGCTTGTGCCTTGGGAGGCAAAATGCCACATGTATACATCTTCAAAATGCTATTCCTTTGTTGTAGTAAGACCGAAGTTTTAAAAAGCCCTGAACATGGGTGTGTTAGTTAGGAGAACTAGGAAGTCTATGGGGCCTCTGGTAGTGGCTCAGTATCTATCTAGTATACAAATGGACTTTGGGACATAGAGGGATACTATCTCAGTCTAGCCACATGGGGGAGGCCCTACGCCCTGCTCCAAATGATATGACAGAGTTTGAAGATCCCCCATATAAAGCCTCACCCTCCCTGGTGCAGAAATGGGATGGGATGGGGATTTCTGGGGGAGGGGGAGAGTTTGGAGTGACTTGAGGAGGGGGGAGAGGAGGGATTGACAGGTAAAAACCAGCTTGTTGGAGAATTTGGCACAAAACAAATATTATCAAAGGAAACAAAGAATTGATCATGTTGGTATTCTTATTATCCTAAAGTGGGCATGCCATGGAAGCTTTATCTATAATCTTAAGCTGTCACACATGGACTCTATGACCTTGAGAGAAGCACACCCAGAAATGTGTCTGTCTTGAAGTGGGCAGTTTCTTATAAGTGAAGTTTCCACACTGGGATATATAAATCCCCCTGATATAATCCCAGATACAATTTTTAGAGTTATGTAAGTATGGGATTATATTAGAGAAGTTTATATATCCCTATAACTCTGGTGCTCTCCTTACTCTTATTTCATGTAATTAGTCTTTCTCCAACCTTTATTTTTGGCCATATTCATTGGATTTTCACTTACCATAGGGAAATTTATTGTATTTGCTTAGGATGACACAAAGACTAAATACTTACAGTATGCCAATTAACCTTACCTAATCAATATCCATGATATACATGTGTTGAATTGTCATATTATACACTCAACACTGTGTAAAATTTATGTGTTAGTTAAAAATTTTAAAATTAAGCGGATAAATATCATCAAAGGCAACTATGTCATCAATATAAAATAAGTGAAGCAGATAATTTACGTTAGCAACAAAGGAGTAAGTGCTTATTTCGGATTTTGTCAGCTGGATATCATGAAACTATCTTGAACAAAGTAACAGAACAGTCTTAACATGGTGAAAAGCTTTCATCCAATCAAATAAAAATTATAAAGTTTTAAGATTATGATTTATAAAAATGGTATCCATGTAAGAATGTTATGTAAAATGCAGGGGGAAAGTATTTGTTAAAGGCCAGAAAACAAGGATGACTATAGGTACTAGAATTGCATGAGGTCTGTAAACAACAGATCACATCCTTATGTAAACTGGATTTATGCTTATCATTTACCTCCAGCAGAACAGGGCTATTCAGGAAGAGCCTTATTGTACTACTTGCCTCAGTATCTCTATATCCCCCAAATTACTGACATGTAATATAAAACTGATTCTTCACAATTTCACACTATAATAAATATAAGTAGCCTTTGACATTTAAAAAAGACACAAATATAGGTCAATATCTTCTAAATGCGATAGGGAAGTTATACCAAACAAATCTCAAAAATATGGTTGTCTAATCAAATCAAGACCTTAAAAATGGCTAAACAAATTGACAGGCCAACATGTGGTAAGACCACGCCTCAAACCAAAGGTAAGCAAGCAAGCAAACAAACACATGAAGACAGATTTTCTGTAAACTGCTTTCCTAGAGAGTGTCAAACTGTCCCTGATAAGATCACTCAACATTAGAATCATCTGGAAAGTTTTTCAGAAGTCTTATAGCTTAGACCATATTCCAGAAGAGCCAAGTTTGAATTTCTCAGGGTGCTTAACCTCACATCAATTATTAAGGGTCCCCTGATGATTCCAATGGAGCCAAAGTTGAAACCATTTCTCTAAGAAAGTTCATGTTCCCAGCACAATTGCCTTCTGCCCACAGTGTGGCATTTCAGTCCTACCACACTGTTACCTCCATACATGGTTTCAATGTTACTTCCTACAATCCAGAAGCTCCTGGCCTCCCAGACCTCTCTCTTGCTCTTGCCCTTGTCTGCTGGTGGTGTAGGTCCCCTGCATAGTGGACCATGTATCTCAGCTGTGCTTAATCAAATCAAATTTGAGTTTCAAGACCCAGTTCAAATGGAAGCAGTTCTGGAGTTCCCTCAATCTCCTGGAGGGAACCAGCTAAGTAAAAGCTGCTGGTAATACTCCTACAAAAGGTGTCTAAATAGGTCAAATTGTAGGCTAGTCTTAGTGAGTTGAGTTTTATAATGAAAATAATGTGGCAGAATAGACTTTTAAGGATTATTAGGTTAGAGTTTCTAACCCTGTATTTTAAAAACATGGGTGAGATGGAGGAGAAACAGAAAGACAGTGAGATGCCTGAGGAGCCCCAGCCTGCCAGCCTACTTAGTCCTTGAGTCTAGCCAGCATTGGCTGCCAGGCATGCAAACAAATGAGCCTCCCTGCTGACATAGGCTGAGTCATCCATCAGAGGTTCTGGACTTCACAAGGCAGAGACAAACTGTCCCTGATGTATCCTGCCTTAGCTCCTGAGCCTCAGCCTGAGTGGGCACTGAACACTAATAAGTCTTTGGGTAACTCACTTCACAGCCAAAATAACTGAAGCTCTCACTTTTCTGCACTCTCTATCCCTGCTTCACAGATGACACTGAGCAAGTCCGTTATGTCTTTAATCAACTTGGTAACTCTCCCATTCTAGTTTACTAGGCTCTTTGACGGAAGAACCCTTGACTGGTTTTTTCATGTTCTGTAATGCCTTGCCCTCAAATATGCTAAACATTTGAATGGGTGTTGAATTCTAGCCCAGGTAAGGATTATTCCATTGTTCTGTACTTGCTTCCAAATGCCTGGCTATAGTTTTTCAATTGTATTCACCTGCTTCAACTATAAAGTCCTTTGAATTGCTATACCTTACATGATACAAAGACAGCAATAAGAAAATGACAAGACCCATTATGGAATATTATTTTAACTAGGTTAAAGGTGTGTTACATTGTTTATGCTGCAGAATATTACTTTAACTGTATAAAGGTGTTTTGCATTTGTTTATGCTGCATCTGTTTAACAATGTAAGGATGTGTGTTTAACATAAGATTGTTGCACTGGTTTCACCCCTGCCTGCCTAAGGCACCTGATTGGTCTAATAAAAAGTTAAACAGCCAATAGCTAGGCAGGTGTGAGAAAGGGATGGGCAGGCCTGGTGGGTAAAGAGAAGAAGAAAGGATGAGAAATCTAGGCTTGTGAGAGAAAAGAACAAGAGAAGGGAGGAGAGAATGGAGGGAGATGCCTAGGACCAGAAGCTGGGCAGCCACCAGCTAGCCAGACATAGAGAAACACTGAAAGTAAATATACAGACGTGAAAAGGATAAGTCCCAAGGCAAAAAGGTAGATAAAGAGAAACATGCCAATTAAAGGGGGGAGTTAGCCAGAAATGAACCTAAGCTAGGCTGACCATTCATAACTAATCAGAAATCTCCATGTCATAATTTGGGAGCTGATTGCTTGCCTAAAAAATAGAAAGATATGCAGCAGCAGGAAAGAAAAAACCCTCTAAAAAGACCAACATAGTATATACAAATGAATGCTATTTATATATAATTAATAAAATTCAACTATATTAAAAATTAAGTAATATACATTACAGACCTTTAATTAGTGTTTCTGGTCTTTTGAAAAAACTGATGAAATTCATAGTTCTCTGGCTTTGGGGAATGCCTCTGACTTCTTCTATATTGAATCTTCTAGATATGTATCTTTAATTATAATACCCATGTTCTAGTTTGCTGGTACTTGAATATTAGGGGTAAGTATGTGTGTGTGTATGTGTGTGTGTGTGTGTGTATGTGTGTGTGTGTGTGTGTGCATGTGCATACTCATGTGCACATGTGTGAATAAATAAATATTTATTTGTTTTTAAAGGTAGTTTAACATGACGGAAAAGCCTGGGAAGACTGGGTTGAGCTTCATGGTTGAATCTCCAGTTGTCTAATGAACCTAGAGCAAAATACCTTAGTATCTGATACTCCATTTTTCTAATAGTAAGGAAGGAGAAGAATTCCCACCTAGCACATTGAAAGGGAAAAGTAGACAAGACTGATTGCACAACAGCTAAGGTCAGGACCTCAAAACATTTACAACCATTAGGTTCCAATTCATTTCTACTTTCAAGAAAAAATACATTTAATTTAGAATTTTCTATTGCTTTGTTCATGAAGAAAATGTCTTTTGTACAAGTTATAAAAATGGTAGCAATAACTGCAAAAAGACTCTATGTTTTTGCTTCTCCATATCTTTATCCAATTTTATCTATTTTTCTCATGTTGAGATGAACTAAGACACAACATTCATTCAATCTTCCATTGTCACAAAGACAGAAGGTTAAGTAGATATCATTTTAAAAAATGCTGCCTTATTGAGCAGAAATCTTTGGCTCTATGATACTCTCATATGTAATCCTAAACATTCTGTTGGTTAGAGTCTTTATAGCAGGGATTGGCTGCTAGAATGTCATTATATCTGTGAACAGATTTTAAATCACTAAAAATTGCAAAGGCCAGGATGTCAAAGCCAAATTTCTCTTGAACTTTATTCTTCACTTAGAGATAATTGTCTGTCTCTTCTCAGTCTCTGTCACTCAGGTGCACAAAAGTTCCTTTAAGAGACAAGTTCTTCCTCATCTCCCCTTCTCTCTCTGTCTACTCATTCATGAAGTCCAACTTACAGTTCCACTGATTTTCCTCTCTCAAATCTTCCCATTACCTTTATCCCTACAAGTATTAACAAAGTAACTCCTGGATAAATGCCTCTCAAACTTTAATATAATGTTGAAACAGTGTGTGAACCTATGAAAAGGCAGACTCTATTCTGCAGAGATCTGAGTGTGGCCAGTATTCTCCATCCTTACCAAGTTCATGGTAAAAGATCACATAGTGGGTTACCTGAGGTAGATTATAATGGTCACCCCACTGTTGAGATTTCTGCTGACATTCTTACTGTATCATTACAGAACATGTGAGCAACATCTTACAAATGAGTAAATTTACTATGTGAGCATGATCACACATGTAAGGAGTATGGTTTTTTTTTCCTTCCTGCCAATTGGTCTTATCCAGTCACACGCCAGCCCCAATTAACACACAAGACTCTGTATTTGATATAATGCTGTTGGCCAGTACTGTTTCATATTGGATAGCTCTGTCTTAAGTATTAACCCATTTCTATGTATTTCCATGTGGTTTCACTTACCGGGGAGTGGGGGCAAGCGTCTGGTCTCCTGGCTCCTCCATCTGACTCCTTACTCCTTCCTCTTTCTTCCTTGCTCCCTAGTCCCTCCTATCTTTCCTTTCCTCATAAAGTTTCTCTCCAGGTTGGATTCTTTCATGCCTTTAGCAGTCTCTAGCATCACACCTTTATAGAGATTCTCCTGGGAAGGATCCAGCAGAGTCTACTCTTCCACAGTTAAGTCAACATGCACATCTTCATAGACCACTACACACACTTCTTCCCTTCCAGGAGCCTAATTCCACTAATGTTACCATTCTCCTTTCAGTGGACCCACAAGTAAAAGATACATTTCAAACATCCTAGAATGACAGGTGGAACTTTTAAGCCACTGCTTCTTGTCACTCCCTCTAGCCTCAATCTCACAGTTCCTCCACTGAACACGTATTTGGTAATGGTTCCCATGACAGACTATACCTCTCAGGGCCAGCACATAGCACTTGCAATACCCCAGCTGGCCTTGCTGAATATTAAACATTTCAGATGGCATTCTTTCTAGTTTAAATATAGACCTCTCTCTCTCCCTAACCTTCTTGGGGTCACTCTCTTAAGGGATAACCCCATTTAAATATGATTTCTGTTTGT
The DNA here is from genome assembly GCF_943737965.1 of Phodopus roborovskii. Classification (NCBI taxonomy): domain Eukaryota; kingdom Metazoa; phylum Chordata; class Mammalia; order Rodentia; family Cricetidae; genus Phodopus; species Phodopus roborovskii. The sequence goes on along the minus strand of NW_026125447.1, from coordinate 108,160 downwards.
CATTCTATTCCTAATCTCTCTCCTTAACAGAGTGTCTGAGCCACAGTGAAGTTCAGAAACCACTTACATGAATAAATAGCATTTAGTGGGATATTGTAATGGACTGTTCATTTTACTTTTTACAGAAAACTTCTCAAGAGAAGGAATCATTATAAGTCATCTTTTATCTCTACCAAGGCACTCATTAATATTTGTTTATGCACATGAATGCATAAAAGAAAAGATTATGTGACAGGAGGATTGCATCAGCATCCATACTAGGTAGCTCACAACTGTCTATAAGCTCCAACTCCAAAGGGCCCAACACACTCTCCCTGGCCTCTGTGAGCATCTGCATGCATACATACATGCCAAAAGGCTGCTTGCTCACACACACTCAGATGGTTTCTTTGAAAGAAAAATTAAAAGGTGACTCCTTTAGATTAAAGGTGTAAACAAAGGTATCCATTTACTGCAGGAAAATTAATAAATGCAAGGCTCAAATATGAAGTACAGACAAGGAAATAATTGGTCACGGTGAGAAAGAAATAAGACTGAAATGGCTAAAACTTCATAAAAATATGGCGGAAATTAGATGAAAGTAGGATCATATCGAATGAACATCCTGAACAATCAAAGAGAACTGGCAGCTGATATCCAGCCAAAATGGTAGTTTTTTGCAGCTAATCAGATGCTTGCTAGCTCCTGAAAAATTTTCCACTCTTGAGTGAACTCTAGTTGAGTGACTAACCAAATATGCTATCACTAGTGTCTCAAAGCTAGGATCAGGGAGACACCTATTGAATATGTCTTTTGATGTACCACATTCATATCTACATGCTCATATGAAGTAGAAACACTGTATATGGTAATGAGCAAACTCCGAAGGCATGTTCTTCCTTCTCATTCTTGATATATTATGCATTAAGGATTTTCATGGGTGCAGGTGCTACATTGTGGGAAAGAGTATAATCTGCAAAACCACAATAAAAAAAACAACCCTACACACATGAGAGAGAGAGAGAAAGAGAGAGACGGAGAGACAGAGACAGAGAGACAGAGGGAGAGACCTGCAGATCAGTCTGTCCTGGTAGAAGCAATTAAAAACACAGGGCAAAGCAAACACTTAAAACCAAAAGTCCTGTGATAGGTTCAATAAAACAAACAATTGTGAAACAAAGCGAAGTAAACCAATGACACACATGAAGCCAGAATGTCCAGTAACTCAAACGAGAAGCCAAAAGTTGCTTAAACAAAACTTTTCTTGTATTTAATTTTTTTATTAATTTTTTGTGCAATAATATATTTGAGTCATATTTTTCTCCTCTGCTAACAACTCCCTCCCAGAGACTCCCCCCACTCAATTCTATGTCCCCTTTAATTACAAAAGACTGGAGCACTTGAAGGATCTGGGAACAATATATATTGTCCCTTTCTAATTCCACCTTTCTCTCTCTCCTTCACTTCTGCCTGTCTCTATATTTTTCCATTATTTTTAATTTTTAAAAATATTTTTAAATTTCTTTCTTTCTCCCTGTGTTATTGTCTCTTTTTGTCCCCCCCCGGTGTGTGTGTGTGTGTGTGTGTGTCTGTGTTCTCATTGTGTGTGGCAGAGATAGGAGTGATATGCAAGCCAGAGGATCTATCTGTAGAGTCAAGTCTCTGCGCCAGGGATTGAACTCAGGCTTGCTTGCAGACAATTTGAGTCTTGTATTATTAAATGTGAATTGTCATCATTTGACACTTCATTTGTGATTAGGCTGCCACCAGCTCCCATATTCCATTCTCATGTGCCTACTATCCCTCTCTCTCTCTCTCTCCCTTTCCTATTCAGTACCTGCATGAGCTTACATTACTAATCTTAACAGAACATACATTAATTGGGAAGAGAACTTGCAGTTTGATATCCAGCCAAAATGGTAGGTTTTTGCAGCTAATCAGATGCTTTGCTAGCTCCTGAAAAATTTTCCACTCTTGAGTATTAACAACCTAGTTGGAGTGACTAACCAAATGTGCTATCAATTAGTGTCTCTAAGCTAGGATCAGGGAGACACCTATTGAATATGTCTTTTGATGTACCACATTTATATCTACATGCTCATATGAAGTAGAAACACTGTATATGGTAATGAGCAAACCTTGATGGCATGTTCTTCCTTCTCATTCTTGATATATTATGCATTAAGGGATTTCAGGGCAGGTGCTACATTGTGGGGAAGAGCATAATCTTTCAAACTTGTGGAAAAACAAAAAAAAATGATGTTTAAAACTGCCCAAGTTTTGTTGCACGGAGGTTATTATCAAAGCTGATGGCATGGAGGGCTTAGTTCTTCCCTCCTGTCCATGTTGGGCGTCTATTGAGAACTGGGCAGGGGTGCATTGTTCACCTCTGTGTTACATACCAGTCTTGCTTTTCCTCTCTACCCACTCCTCACTGAGATTTCAGAAAGCCTGTTGTCTTTAGGGGAAATACAAACATGGTTTTTGAATTTGTCCCAACCACTGTGGCAAACATTAAAAATAACCAATATTAGCAGGCAGGCTGCAATTTGTGGGTCCTCAGAAACAGTGATCTCATGTTTCTTCTTCTTCCAAGCCTTTCAACATACACCAAAGATATCCTAGAAACAAGGAAGGATGCTGTGTGCAGATCAGGGAGGTAGCTGTTCAGTGAGTTCTGAAAGGGAAGCACTCACCAAGGCCAACTGGCCACAGCTTTATAGCATTGCTTTTGACAAGGAGATCTTGTGCAACTGTATATTTCCAGCCTGCAATGTATTTTTTTTTCTAATGCCCAGGCTATTTTTTGAGCTTGGAGAGTAAAAAGGAAGAAAAGAAAGAGCGGAAACCTGAGTTGAAAATGGAGGATCCCGCAGGGATGATCCTGGGGACACTGGGAAGCTGGGGAAAAGATGTGAGCCTCAGGCCTGTCAGCCTCCTCTCCTTGAGCTAGCTCCTTTGCCTTTCACCCTACAGGCATTTATCCAGGGCAGCTGCAGCTTCTCAACAAGGCTTCTTTGTGGAGAAGGTATAAAAATGTTTCACTATGGAATATTAAAGACAGCACAAGGTCCAAGCACCCAAGTCCTGCTCTGTACATCTCTACTAATGGACTGACATAAGAAGATAGTGCAGTTAACTTCCAGGCTCTTCGTCCTTTCCCTCCAAGTCTACTTTAAAAATCTTGTTTTCCTAGGGTTAAGAAAGAGTATACACTAGCCTAGCGATGAAGCCCATGTGTTGTGCAAATATAAAATAAGTTCAATGTCTATTTGATTGTCTTGTATATGAGATGTCATTGGGAAATGAGAGGATTTCTAAAGTGAATGGTGCTGTTCTCTGATAAGTGCCTATCATTCTTTAGGATATCTGATATTTCTCAAGGAGATCCAGTTGATATATTTGGAAAGAGAAAAACACAACCACTAATGCTTTGTTTTGTAGTCAGATGAATAACCAAATCTTATCGCTGAAAACAAGCATTCAATTTTATGGGATTGTAATCTTACCTCAATCTGTAGATCGACCTGGTTGAATCATTTACTATGATATTAGAACTACACACAAGTCTATTACCATGTGTACCAAAAAAAAAGATCTATTCCTTATGGGTTCTATTGTATATTACAGAGAGCAGAAAATAAGATGTAGCACTCCATTGTCAATCAGAGGAACCCACAGAAAGTTTCAACATAGGACAAAGGGCATGAGGGCCAGATGCATGCCCTTGTGGTGCACCATGAGATTGATGGACACAGAAGTTTCCATGTCCAGTGACTTCATCTGCTTGAGTTGGAACCTGGAAAATGCCTGAAAACTCACTGTCCTTGATAAAAATTGGACCAAGTTACCAGGTCATGTCTCCCTTTACTAGGGACAATGGAGAATGAGAATCAGGTATTAAGTAGTTAAAATTAAACTTCTATTTTTTGCTTAGCAGAGCTGGTAACTGTGAAAATTCTTATGCTACATCTTTAAGAGGGCCCATGTCAATGTATGAAGCCCAATTATGTTCTTCCAGATGGCTGCAGAATATGTATAGCTTTTATTTCCTGCATAGACACCTCTATTTATCCTTAAAAATGCAGGAAAATTGTGTTTAGTAACTTCACAGGATTCTGTTGTGCATATACACTATGATTTACAGAGATACTTCTCCACTTATACATATTTTTGTAACAGTTTTTGCCATACCAAATATTCTATGCTGACATTTTGAATTATTTCCTACAAAATATGCACAATCAAGATTTATGCTAATTTTATGGTCATTTCCATATTCTAGGAGATCCCACTAAAAAAAGCTTTCAGAAGAATATGCGTTATACTAATGAACCCCAGAAGGCAACAGAATGGCACCCCTCTACCTTTCTAATGTTCCACAATTTGGAAATTCTGCAATGGTTTTTAAATTTAGAGTTATTAACTTTCATTTTTTTTTAATTTATCAGTTGCTTAATTCTTCTGTGAGTTTAGAGGATTTAAAACTTCCTCTATGCTGGCTAGGACTACAGTATGATCTTTGTTTCCTATGAGTCTTATGGACTCAAAGCCCATAGTTTAGTCCTTGGTTGTGGGTTATATGCCTTTCTCCATCAGTGTGACAAAAAATACTAGAGGAGAAATCAATGCAATGGAGCACAGGGTGGCTTAAGCTCATGATTTTGGAAGTTTGGTACATAGTTGGTTGGCTCAATTACTTTGGGGCTTGAAGCAAAGCATACTATCATGGTGGGGGCACATGGGAAAGGCAAGTGGTTTGACTCCCCAGGGTGAGGAAAAAGAAGGGTAGGGACCAGAATCCCCCAATAGTCCTTCTAAGACAGTGATTTTCAACCTGTGGGACTCAGCCCCGCTTTGGGGTCACATATCAGATATCCTGCATATCAGACATTTATATTATGATTCATAACAGTAGCAAAATTATAGGTCTAAAATAGCAACAAAAATAATTTTATGGTTGGGAGTCACCTAAACTTGAGGAACTGTATTGAAAGGTTGCAGCATTAGGAAGGTTGAGAACCACTGCTTTAATAGAACAATCTTAGTAAACACTACTCAAGGAAGAGGCTTCCCTTTGGCTCACAGTTTGAGGTTACAGACCATAGGGACTGCATGGTCGGGCAGTTGGTTACATTGTACCTGCTGTCAGGTAGCAGACAACAGTGAGCTCCAGCCAGCAGTTTTCTATTTTCCATGCAGTCCCAGACCACAGTTTACAGAATGATGCTACGTGCATTTAGAGTGGGAATGCTACCTTCATTTAAACATATAGTCCTTCACAGATAGGCTCATAGTCTTGGTGCCTTGCTGATTCCAGATCTTGTCAAGTTGATAATATTAACCCGCACCATCTCTAGTGACATATTTTAATTTCACTTTGTCCCACCCCCTAAATGGTTTTTTTTTTTTTTTTTTTTTTTTTTATCAGTTTCTAGCAGTGTCATTAGCTAGAACCCAACCCTTTATCACATTCTTTTGGAGAACATTGAAAATACAAACCATAACATTCTGTCCCTGGCCCCAAACACACCTTTCCATTCCACAATGTAACATGTGTTCAGTCTATCTCAGGAATCTCTGAAGTCTCATCTGTTTCTATATTGTACAATGGGCCAAGTCCAAAGTCTTCCTTGGGACTCAAGGGAAACTCCCAGCAAAAAGCTCATTGTGATAATTTGAATGTAATTGGCGCCCATAAGCACATAGGGAATGGAACTATTACAAGATGTGGCTTTGTCGTAGTGGGTATAGCCTTGTTGGAGGAGTTGCCACTGTGGGTGTGGGCTTTGAGGATTCCTATGCTCAGGGGATAATACCCAGTGCTCAATTGACTTCCTGATGCCTACAAGCCAAGATGTAGCCAGCAACCATGTCTGCCTGCAAGCTGCCATGCTGCCTGCCATGATGATAATGGACTAAACCTCTGAAACTGTAGTGAGCCACCACAATTAAATGTTTCACTTTATAAGAGACACCGTGGCCATGGTATCACTTCAAAGCGATAGAAACCATAACTAGGACATCCTTCCAAGATACAACTGGATAGAGTAAGCATTCTCATTCTAAAGGAGAAGAATATTATAACAGCATGAAGGCATTAAACCAAAAAATAAAAAAAAAAAAAAAAAAAAAAAGGCAAGACTAAAACACAACAGGGACTATAGTAAATCCTTTGGATCCATGTCTGGCATCTGGACCCATAATGGTGGGCTGCCAACTACTGAGAGTTTGAGTACTTGCGTCTCTATGATTTTGTTGGCCATACTTATAGGATCACACTCTTGAGCTTACTGAGCCTTCTGCCTGAAGCTTCTGTTGGCAGACATTTTATATTCCTGGCTCTCAGGAGGTAAGCTACAACTTGCTATGATGTGCCCTTGCCCACACACAAAGTGTTGGGACCAAAGCAACTACGAAATGAAACCTCTGAAACCAAAAAGGCAGCATGGGTCTTTATCACTTACTTATTTGTAATTTTATATTGATTCTTAGGTCTTTTGTCACAGGATGGAAAGTTGATTGACACAGTCCACTTCTCATTCACCCCTCCCCCCCCCCTTCAGAGTATGCATACCCCCAATCAGTCACTTATAGGAGTTAGATATAGGAGAGACCCAACAGGAAAAGAAAGGAAGACAACACAAGGAAGAGGGAAGATGAAAATGTAGAAATATAAGAGGTAGAAAGAGAAAAGTAGATACATAAGAAACCAGCTCCATCAGATTTAAGTAGTATGCTTGAACTCCTTCAATCAGTCCTACTGATTATTTGACAATTTGAGGAGAAAAAAAACAAACAAAACAAAAAACCTCGTTGATTTTTGTTTGAGTGTTCAGTCCAATTTTAATTGCTGTATTGATTTTTCTTTTTAAAATCTTGCTCTTGGGTTTGTTTCCATTTATTTATTTATTTAATAAGGATGGCCACCTTCCCATAAGTAATAGATTTTCTGTCAGACAGAGCACTTCTGCTTTCCTTCCCCCTTTTGTTTCCTTGAGGTCAAGTAGAGTAGCCATTCAGCTCTGGCCATGCTAACACCCAAGCTCTCACATTTACAGTCTTCTCCTTTGCTATGGGATTGATGACACAGAGAAGCTCTAGCAAGTCAGCCTTGCCTGACCATGCTGGAGGCACCACACACTCAAGGGGTAAGTCCAGCAGCCCAGGCTTGTAGAGTGGACCTGGTTCCCTCTCTGCACACAGTGGAGAATTAAATCAGTTGTTTTCAAGGCACATTCTTCTTAGTGGTTTTAGAGTGTGTATTCTTCAAATGATGAAACTTTTTATTACCTCAAAACTAAGGCTATTGTTTAATTTTAAGGATGGCATAAAATGTCACAAAGCAATCAATAGATGAAGGACCTTCATCCCTGGCACAGAACTAGGGAGAAGAGTGCAAAGTGTATGTTAGGGAAAATCTAGGACACACTGCCTCAAACATAACCCATGCTCTAGTCCTAGGCATTTAGTTTTTCAGAGCCACGATATACTTCTATGGGAGACCATCTTTGTGACCCCCAAAAGAACAGCCTGTTATTTTTTTATATTGGTATCTCAATTATGCCATTGTTAAAAATGCTAAGAAATTCCACTTTATTTTATATGATCAGAGTCAATTTTAATTTCCTAGAAACATTAATTTTCTGAAGGAAGAAACATATACCTTCTTTATCAATTTACTATTAAGAATCTCAATTATGTAAAGCAAGATACAAAATTTATATGTTCAAAATAAACACCAGATCTTAAAAGTCCTGAAAAGAAAGAATTATATTCTAGCACAAAAGACATTTCAACCCTTGAGGTTAGACAACTTTCATTGGTGTACAAGTTAATTCTGTCTAGTCAGATATAAAACATCTAATCTTATAATCCCTCCTCAAATGTGCTTTTCCTAACAGTTGCTTTTTGAAGCCTTATCCTAGCTAAGAATCAGAGTGGCCAACATCTTGCATCATATCCTTTCCGGGAGATGCATGTTCAAAACTTGGTTCTTCTCACTCTACAAGCTTGGAATCCTCACTTTCATTAATGGTGGTTTTTGTTTGTTTGTTTAATTTTTGTTTTGTTTTGTGTTTTCATAACTGCCCCGTGAAAATTTGTGACTGCAAGTAACCTTGCAAAATGTGCCCTGGCTTCTCACAATACCATTAAAATTTTATCTTTTCTCATTCTAATTAACCCACATGTTTTCAGAGGAGTGAAGGAAGCACCGATATCCATTTCTAGTTTTCTATAAGCCGTGTGACCTTAGGTCACTACTTAGCTTCTGACACATTCATCTTCTCTTCCATAAGTCAGAGATAATTTTAACCACTTTACCAGAGTTCTAAAAGTGGAAAATAAAATCAGAACACATTTAGAGACCACAGTGTGACATTGATTAAGCTTGATAGTCTCTTCTCACAGAGTTTCTATATTCATAATAAAGGACTCTAGACCCTGCTTTGACCTCTCCCCCTAGCTTCTGCCAGTCTCCCAACTGTCTAGACATATAATCCCAGAGGTTGTGAGATGCTTTCCTTTGTTTTTGCTTGTGTGTAACCATCCCACAAGTGAATAGGCAGGTTGTATATTCTCTCTTATGGTTTAAATAAAATCCCAACTTAAGTAAATTGAGGCAGTTTTTCCTCAAACCCGATTTCAAAATTTCACCTTTTTCCACAATGACACCAACACTCTGGAGCCACCTGGGAGTCCTAGCCACACTTGTTCCTTTATAATCACATTCTGTATTCTGTCTGGTGCCAAGTCTTTTGGATTTTTACTTTTCTGTCTTTCATGTATTTTTCATTGGACATCCTAGTTCAGACTTTTATTAAGTCCTGTTGAGAGTATTATAATAATCCCTTCATTTACTTCTTAAAACACAAGCCTTCTCAATTCTGCCAGAACATTGCTACTAGGTTCCTGTTTCTGAAAAATAAAATCATAAAGCAGGCACCTATACTAATTCAGACTTGTCCGACTTTGCTTGACAGATCTTTAAAAGGCTCTGTCACCTGAAAAAAAAATATTCCTATAATGTGCGGTAAGGACCCCTAAAGTATCTTAGACCCAATGTTTTCTCCCTAGTATTCACCACCTTATCTAATTCCTTTAATTTGAATAGGCAAAGGGCCTTCTTATTTGCATCTAACAAGAAGACTAGGCAAAAGTGATACCACTTTAGTGATTGATTTACAAGCATGTTTTTAAATAATAATAATAAAAAAACCTTCTGATTTTTCTCACACACTCACTCTCTCCCTTGCTTGCTGGAGAAAGGCCAGATGCTACATACTTAATGGTCTTATGACAGACCAATGCAACAAAGAATCACATTCAGTAGAGATCTGAGCCTGCTGATAGTCGTGTGAGTGAGCTTGAAAGCAGACCTTCACCCCAGGTCTTGAGATGACTGCACCATTGCTTGACTGCAGTCTTCAGAGGTCAAGGCACTAGTTAAGCCATGCCTTGACACCTGACTGACAGCAACCATATCCCTATGTTTTGAGCATCTGAGTTTCAGGCTAGTTTGCTGTGCAACGATAAACACGTTTAGTTAGTTTAGTGGATACAGATTCTAATGGTTTTATACCTTTTCCTCATTTTCTTCAACTGTAGGCAGAGTCCAGAGGCAATAGACTGTGAAGTCATTTTAAACAAGTCCCTGCGAAGAGGCAGCTTGCTGCTTTTTGACAACAAAATAAAACAAATACAGACTATTCCACTTCAGCATAGGAACTAGGAAGATACGAATATCACAAACAAGAGATATGAGCGCCAACCTAGAACATTTATATCACAGAGGACAGGTAATACTGTGGCAATAATATGGAACATACAGAGATGTTGTTATGTTCTTTAATAGGGTGTTTGAGAGACTATAGCATAGGCAGGAAGGAGAATGAGACTTAACCATGATACACACTAGATATCTTAACAATTTTGTGGGGCGGTGGTACCAAAGCATATTGTACTTTTAAAGTACCATTCGTCTTCCATGGAAGTCAAACACGGCAAATACAGACCTTCCCTATTCCGTCATGTCACCTCACTCTTCTTGGTTGTGTGGCCGTTCTTGTGCTTGGCTTCAGCTTATATTCTGCTCCCATTATAGTGAAGTGCATGCACCCACTCTCATAATTTGTTTTAACTTCATGCTGACTTTAACCTCCCATTTCCTACTCAATACCTGTCCATTTTCAAAATGTACCAAATATACTGCTGTCTATATGTCAAGTCAAATGGTTCCCTTCTAATTATCCAATATGAAATTACAGACGAAGATCCTAATTCTGCCAATTAGGAATAATATCCTGATTTATTTAAGGCATATGTGATACTGATTAGACAAACAATAGGCACAACCTTGCCATTGCTCTTAAAGACCATTAGTTCTATAAGGAAGACACGACTTTTCTTTTTGAATCGGCAAAGAACAGATATTATATCATTGACCCTTCAAGAACACATCAAAAACTGTGCCAAAGAGCTCAGTTTTTAAAGGAAATGAGATCAAACTGGAACGCATCCAAATGTTTTCCCTGTCTCCAGGCAAGCTTCTGCTTCCTCACTCATCTTGACATTGCTTGTCAATGGAAACAGCCAGGTTCTGGTGATGACAAAGATGGCTGCCTGGAAGGCAGCCTCTGCTTGAAGTTGATTAACACAAGATCTTCGTAGCCACATGCCAACTAGGCAGAAGACAAGAAGGAGCAGGACAGGAAGGGGCTCTGCAACACTGAAAATTTATTCCCAGCAAGACAGGTTAAGATGTAATGAGTGAATCGGGGAGAAACGGGACTTCAAAAAGAAAGTTCTTCAATTAGGATAATGAGGGTCTCACACTTACTGCCAGCCCTTCCCCATCTTTACTCTCTACCCACATTCTACCCACACTGTGCAAACAAGGCCTAGAGAAAGTTAAGTTCCATTACCCAGGGCAGGGTTGAAGTGTCTCCTGTGGTGATGAACTGTCATTTTAAACAAGTAGTTGATGGCTGTACTCTTGTTTACAGAAGAGATTACATCATTTCTGGTTCTAGGTCAGAGAGCTCTGCAGGTTTCCCTATCCTGTGGTTATCCTCTGAGAGATGGTGTGTACAGTGGGGTCTTCCTGAGTCCGGTACTAATAGGCACTTGATAGCATCTCATGAAAGCTAAGTGACTCTGAGCTCTTCTTCTGTTTCTGCTGCTGATATTACACGTCAGGACAATGAGTATGAACACACCAGGAAATGGCTCAGACTAACCCCCCCCCCCAAGAAATAATAGCTTACTCTGAAATTACTTTTTGAATTTTGGTGAAAATACAATTCATCCTGTTTTACAGACTGCAGAAAGAGGTAGGACAAGGAGTTTCTTTGCCCTCTCTGAGCATAAAATTCAGCCCCTCTTTCTAGGTCAGAAATTGACCTCTATGATCTCTATCATGCTTGGAGGCAGCGAGTCTTTACTCTCAACTGTGCAAAAACAAAACAAAACAACAGCAACAACAACAAAAAACGATTCAACACACTCACTCCATTGTCACAATTGTACATACTTGTCCCTAGCAAAGCAGTCCACTAACACTAGCCTTTGCTAATCTCTCTGGTTTGATATGGCATGAGCTGACCAACAAGAGGATAGAAACTGACCCTCTTGTTTTTACATTTCCATTCCAAATTCCTGGATTAGGGTTCCAAGCCCTGAAGACTTAATTCCTGTGAAGACCGAACACTTCAGAGTGACTTCTAAGACACTTCCCTCCCCCCCCAGGAGCTTTCAGAACCAAGTAATGTATTACTCCAGTCTTGAGACACTCACTCAATGTGATTATGGATAAAGGAAGACAGCAGTGCACACCAACAGAGACTCTCAGTAAGTAGCCCACAGGACAATTATCTGCACAGCTAGGCAACATAAATATAACAGAGAAGCGTTTAAAAAGTCACATGTGCCTTGGAGACATAATGATTTCATGCACCATTAATAGCAATTGGCACTGCTCCACAGCCTATGAGGTTTTCAGCTAGCTATATTTACATGACATCCAACAAGATTCTTAGAACTATCAGTAAGAAAACACAACCTTCCTGTTTCCAACATCATAATTAACACAGTAGTATATATTGCTATAAAGGAGATACTTGAAAACTCATAAAAAGGAAATGCAAAAGCAAAAGCCACAAACAGCAAAACTAAATGTGCTGTTGCATAAAAAACTGAAGTTATAGTAGTGATCTCAGGTACCTCCCAACCCTAAAGCTACTTCATAACTATAACTTTGCTACTGTTATGAATCATGGTTATATATTTGTGTTTTCCAATGGTCTCAGGTGACCCCTGTGAAAGGTCATTCAACTCCCAAAGGGAGCACAACCCACAAGTTAAGAAACACTGCCCTAGTCCCAACCTTCAGTTTCTCATAGTATGCCAATATATCAACAACCGCAGCTTCCTTCCTGCCTGCCCATGTCTCCTGTGGATCCCAGGAACATTCTCTGACTTCCCTCCCCTCTACTGCATTCCAGCCTTAAACAACAACAGCCATTCCCTATGAACACAACAGCCATGCAGTAAAACAGACAACAAATAGCCATTACATTCTGTGAAAATCTAGAGGGACACAGAAATCAAAAGCATACCATCCAACAAGGACATGCCCCAGAAATCAGGACCTAGACCTACAATCACCCCCAAACACAGACTCCAAGATGTCAGCATGAGAACATAATCAACAGCAGAGCAATGTGTCTCCACTAGAGCCCTGTTATCTTACCATAGCAGGCCCCACATATTCTAACATAGCCAGAGCATAAGGAAAAGACCTCAAAACCTACTAGCTGAAGATGATGAAGGTCCTTAAGGAAGAAATGAAATTCAGGAAAACAAAAACAATGGAAGGAAATTAATAATCTCTTTCTTTTTACATTCATTGGTACTTTGTGGAGGTCTCATTTTGAATTCTGATCCCATTTATCTCCCTGCCCCTCCCCACCCACCCTCTGTCCTTGTAACCCCCCCCTCCCGACAAAACCAATGTTTAAAGAAAAACCAAACAAAATCAAATTAAAAAAAAAAATCTTGTTCTGGAAACTGTAGTGTGGCCCATTCAGACATACAATTTACAATTTAATCTGTTAATTTTTACTTGCAAGTGTTCATTGCTACAAGTCATTCTGGCCTTGGGGTAGCATGGTCTTCAGACGACCCACATGACCTGAGGTGGACAACCAGACTTTGCCATCTGCATGGACCTCAGTGATAATAGGAGACTAAGAGATCAACATCCAGAACCTTGCTTCTCTGGAGTCACAGACACAGACATGACTCCTGTGTGGCAGCCCTGGCCTAGATGACACCATGGCCCCAGGTGACAGCACAGGGCACTCAGATCAAGATGATCCTAGTGGCAGTAGGCCCTTAGATGCCCTCATGGTCACAGGTTGCAGATCAGACCCTGGACATCTATGTGGCCTTTGGTGGTAACATGGGCCACCAACCCAGAAATAGTTCAAGGCAGAAGCCTGGGCCCAGTTGTCAGCATGGTCCCAGGTGGCAGCACAAGCCATCCAGATGAGCATGGATTCTACAACAGCATGGCCCTCAGATAACAACTGGCCTCAGGTGGCAGTCTAGATCCCTAGCCCAGCATGGGCACAGTCTTTGAGCCACTAAATTGGAAATTATTTTTACCAAATCCATATCATATTAGGGTATAATATACAATATATACAAGAACCAAGAGCTAAACATCAACAAAGCAAATAACCCACGTAAAAATAGGGTACATTTGAAACACTGAGAATGTACAGTAGTGGAATCTCAAATGGCCAAGAAATACTTAAAGAAATTTTTTTACATCCTAAACCATCAGGTAAAGCCAGATCAGGATAACTTTGTGATTCATTTTATATCTGCCAGAATGGCTAATATCACTAACACACATATGACTTAAGCTGAGAAGGATGTTATTGGTAGGAGTGCAAACTTATACAGCCACTATGGGAATCAATATGGCTGGTTCCTCAGAAAATTGGGAATTGATCTACTCAAGACCTAGTTACACCATTTGTGAGGATATACCCAAAGGAATCTCCAATCTACCATAAGAACAATTGCTCAACTATGTTCATTGAGACTTCATTCATAATAGGCAGAAACTGGAAGCAACCTTAGGTATCCTTCAACAGAAAAATGGATAAACAAAATGAACACATTTGCTGTTAAAAAAAAAAATGACATCATGGAATTTGCAGGCAAATGGAGGAAGCTAGGAAACATTATCCTAGTGAGGTAACCCAGACCTGGAAAGACATATGTGGTATGTATTCACTTATAGGTGGATGTTAGTCATTAAGTAAATGATAACCAAGCTACAGTGTGCTGACCCAGAGAAGTTAGGTAAAGAAGTGGGATCTGGGGAAACACTTGGATCTCCTTGGTAAACAGAAATGACAGAGATTTTTTCTGGTGGATTGGAGGCAGGTGGGATTGTGAATGGGGCTATAAGGTGGGGGAGCATGGAAGAAAGGGAGAGAATGTGGAGAGATGACTACAACTGAAGAATATTTGGGTGAGCGGTGTGGAACCTACTGCAGTAGAAACCTCCTAGACTCTATGAGGGTGATCCTAATGAGGATTCCTAGTAATGAAGATACACAGTCTCAACTGGCCATCCTTTAAAGCCAGTCAAGGATTCCATTGGTGGAACTGGGTTGCATTTGGTTGAGTTGTTGGCCAAGAGACTCCCGTGGTAATACCTAAACAACCAAGGTTGATGCTAGGACTGAGGGTTGCTCTTAGCAAACTGACAGAGGAGCCTCATTGCTGAGGACAACATCCACACAACTTACTGAATGTGGAAAGGTTGAGCTGGTGCCCACATGGATCATTCACCCCTAAGTTCTAGTTTCAGTGGCCTGTAGGCCACTGAAAGAGAAACTTGGGCACCAACCCAGTCAAAAAACTTTTGACCAACAATCTTCCCTGCCTGTAAGATGTACTGGGGCAATGGTGGCACAGAACTTGTAGGAGTAGCCAAACAACCTCTTTAATTTGAAGCTCACACCATGAGAGGGAGTGCATCCATGCCCAATATTGCTTTGATGGACAGAAATGTGAGACTGAATATCCCAGAGACCTAGGGTATAATCAAACATATCCTAGGTCAAATATTCTTTAAAAAGGAAGGAAATGATTCCTAACAATATTCTACCACACACATAGATCAGTTTCTTGTTCAGTGGTCATCATAGAGACTTCCCTTCAGCAGCAGATGGGAGAGGATGCAGACACCCACAGACAGACAATGTGGAGATAGTCTAAATTGGATGTCTCCAAAAGTTCCCTCACCTTGAACTAGGAGAATCCTGCAGAACAGGAGACAGAAAGTCTGTAGGAATAAGAGGGCATGGAGGGATACCAGGAGAACATGGCCCACCAAATCAACTAAACAGGTCTCATATGGACTCACATGGATTGAATCAGCAAAAATGGGGCCGTATGGAGCTGTACTAGGTCCTCTGCATACTGCGGCTGCTAGCTTAGTGTTTTTGTAGCTCTCCTTACTGTGGGAATGGGTGTGTCTGCTTGCTCTTGGGATTCTTTTCCCTTCTGTTGGGTTGCCTTGTCCAGCTTTGGGGTGAAGGCTCTTGTCTTGTTTCTTTTGTTTTTTTGTTTTTTGTTTGTTGATGGAGTGTTTCAAGACAGTGTTACTCTGTGTAACAGTCCCGGCTGTCTGGAACTTGCAACATTGACAAGGCTGGTCTTGAACTCACAGAGATCTACCTACCTTGGCCTCCCAAGTGCTGGGTTTAAAGGTGTTTGCCCCCATGCATGGCTGCCTTATCTTATTATATTTTGTTTTGCAGGTTTGGTTATTGTCTCTTGGAGGCCTGCTCATTTGTGATGGGAGACAAAGGAGGAGTGGATAATGGGAGGGGGGAGGTGGCAGGAATCTGAGAGGAGAAGAGAGAAGAGGAAGTATTAAGGATGTATTGTATGGAAAAGAAATCCATTTTAAATAAAAAAGGATGATAAAGAAGAAATATGCCCTACATATGCCATTTAGGGCAGAATGATGTCTTATATGCACTTTATGTTGAGTATTTTGAAACTTATCGTATGGGTTTGTTGATAAGGGTAATATACTAAAAGGTAACTTGAAAATATGACCAAATTATAAAAACATTCTATTGTAGGTTTTCTGTGTGAAGCTATGTCAAAACCAAGGAAAAACTGTTTTCAATAAAAAGTTCTTTGCAATATTTAAAGCCTTTTAGAGAAATATAAACAACACGGAACCTTTATTATTCCCAAGTGGCATAACTAATAACTAGTATTGTTGCACTTACTCTCCTTTTTTGAAGTGAAAATGGCCCTGATAACATGAGCAGAACAATTGTGCACATCTGTATCTGCATTAAGGACAACAGAAGTGAGAGAGACTAAAGTAGGTTTAATCATCCTTTAAATTGGGACAGCGGGATGACTCTCTGGGCCTTGACTTTTCTGCAGGTTTTTATAAGATAAAGTGTGTTGCCTGATTTTTTTATCCATGAAAAGTCCAAGATGTTAAGTTGTTGTTTTAGTTTTTATAGAGAACAAGACTCAACCATATTTACCAATATTAGTTGGCCAAGTTGGTCCTGAAAAAGCACTTGATTTGTCTTGTTTTGATTTGGTTAAAATTGACATAGAAATATTACTTCAATGGTGCCATTCGATAGAAATTGTGATGAGCCATTCAAAGTCTTCCAAGACTCTCATCACTAAATAGTCTACATGGGTAAATCTTGCTAAAATATGTGACACTAGAGACTAAAAGAAGCAGTGGAATTATAACTCAGGTCTGCAATGATCTTATTTTGGCTGCCTAGCAGCTGCACTTTCACAAAGGAACACACATCACTGCCCAGGGCACTTTAGCTCCACATGGAAGGCGGAATACCTGGTGTAAATAGAAACTTGTGGTAGATAAGGGGGAAACATGGGATACTATTATGGCCTTTTATCCCATTTATTTTTCAAGTATCTATATCCCAAAACTCCGTCTTTCAGACTTTAGTATAATTTTACTTGGTAAACAATGGCAAGGAGATATGAAGAATGGAATGGAAAAATTAGTCATCAAAACAAAACAGTGTAAGCTTGGGGAGATGGCTCAGTCAGTCAAGTGGATGTTGGGCAAGAAGAAGAACCCGAGTTAGGATCTCCAGAATCCATGTGAAAAATTCTTGGGCTATTCATAGACATCCCAGACCCTAGTGCATAGGAAGGGAGACAGGCAGACTCCCAAGAAATTTGTAGCTAGCCAATCTAGCACTAGGTTCTGCAAGACTGTATATAGAAAAGTAAAATGAGAGTGAGTGAGACATCCAATGTCAACCCCTGGCTTCAATACCTACAAATTCACCATACATATGCATATGTTCACACACACACACACACACACACACACACACACACACACACACACAAATAAATAATGCATTTACAAGAAATACAGGAGCAAATTTAGTGGTGTGATGAGAAGGGACAATATCCTGCAGCAAGGGCTTCAGGCCCATGGGTCACACACAGGAAGAAGGCTGAGTTCTTAGGAGCAGGTGGCCCTGGCTCTGCCATATCCACCCCTGCTTTCCCCTCACAGATTCTATTGCTGTACCCCTGCGTTCCCCTGTTTTCCATTATTTCCTACTCCCCATTTAAAACCCACAAAAATAAATTCACTCCCCTAGGAACACTATCCTATAGAGGGCGCTGTCACTTATGCTGTCACCTTTTAGAATTTCAAGAAATGTTCCTACCTCAATATCTTCTTTTCAATCCTTTTTTTTTTTTTTTTTTTTTTTTTTTGTAGACAGAGAACACATCCTGGGTCCCCTGGTAATAACCTTCTTCCCTTCAATCCCTTCAATAGAAAAGAAAAAAAAAATTTAAAATTACTATTTTCATTTTGAATGACTTCCAGTTGTAACAATTCACAGCCCAAGGAAATAAGATTACTGTACTGTAAAATAACTTTTATGACCTTGTATGGAAAAAGAAAAGCATCACAAAGCCATCCTTGTTCTGTTGTCCTTCGCGCCTTTTACTGAGGGAAAAACATGACCCAATTGGAAAAGGGAGATTTCTATGACAACAGTAAGGAAGACAACCATTCAGAACTAGAAAAAGAAATGAAACAAAACTGATGAATTGCTCAAACTGTAAGCAAAGGCTACTAATGTGATAAACTAATATAACCATACATGGCAAAGATATTTGCACATCTCTACTTCATATCAGACTGGAACACCCAAGGTACACAGAGCTCATGGTCTCTCATGTCAAAGAACTTATCATTAAAAAAAAAAAATTAAAGAGTCATTCAGGGTAATGTGGATCAGTGGGCAAAGGACTTATGATGCAAGTATGCGGACCTAGATTAGAATCCCCAGAATCTACCTACAACCAATAGATATTATAGACACCTGAGGTTGGTATCTGGGCTCAGGATGCATGCCTTACTATGCAGAAGCTTACACACACACACACACACACACACTCACACACACACACACACACACACACACAATAAAACTTAAAAAGAAAAACTAAAAATAATTTAGTAAAATCATGATACTTATATTATTTGTATGCAAGTTCTTAGCATGATTTCTTTATGTGTAAGTATGTGGAGAGAGAGGTTGGGTCTTGGAAATGAATTTGTGTCCCCTATCATCCCCTGTATGTGCTCTCAACCCTCTGGGCATCTCTCAAGCCCCTAAGGATTTCTGAGATGTTCACCTGCATATAAGTAGTATTCATTTCTAGGTAGTAGTATTTTATGTTGTTTCAAGAAACTTCTATTTTTGTACTATCACAGATTTTAATGTTTTACAGTTAATATTAGTCTAAAATTAAGAAAATAAGTTTATTTCCTTTTGAATCGAAAAGCAAACCTGAACTCTGTGAAACATTCATTATTTCTCACAATTAAAAGTTATATTAGAAGTGATACATGTTTCTTAATACAAATTGTACATATGATTATTAATACAAAATATCTAACTGATGTAACAATGAAGTTAATTTTTAATACTCTGTAATATTTAGCTTTCTCAAAATCCTTGAATATATGTGGAATCCTTAGCAAGCTTAGCTTTCTGTGGTGTAAGTTGAGTTGCTATGGTTTACATCACCTTATACTTGTAACTAAAATGTCTGTATTATAGGTTTTTAAATCATATTATCTTGTTCCCATTGCACTTGGGAGAAGTGGTTTTGATTACCTATATGAGACCCAAGGGTGCCTTGCATCACTGTCTTTGCAGGCAGACCACCAATCAAATACAGTGCAAGTAAATCCTTATTGTGCTTAAGGGATTCCAGACAGATCTCAGCATCCCCCACCCTCTTCCACCAACCATCTGGACCTCCCTGAAGCCATGGGAGCATCAGTGCAGGAAAGAGAGAGCTACGAGAGGGAAAGCACAAGATGAGATCGAGAGAGGGGACAGACCACCCTCAGCTCATGAAGGCTAAATACAACAGTCTCATGATTCAGAGAGAAGAGAACCTCCCAAGTCATAATCTTCCTCCAATGTCCCACTGCAGCGACTGGAATTTCAACCAGATTCTCTAGGTCAAGTAAAGGGGAACTATTTGGCAAAAGGTATGGAGAGAAATCATCTTGACAGTGGGAGGGGGGATTGCGGGAGTTTCTTTGAGCAAAGCACAATGGTGCACATAAGAAGATGCAATAATAAAACATTTCGTGTGCTAGAAATACAAAATCTCAAATACATATGTGAAAGTGAATAAAAATGTGTCAATCTACAGATATATAATATTAAAAGCACAGGCCTTCAACCTGAAAGTTTTATCTACTAGGATTAGTGGTTTAATTCAGATCAACCGTCTATTGGCAGATGTAGGAATAAATTGCCCCTGCTCAATTCTGCTCTCTTTTTCTATTTAGAATGTTTTATAAGCTCTTACTCATTTCCCCCCCAAAATACCATGGCCTATAGTTTCAGTATACACACACACACACACACACACACACACACCACATACATGCATGATATAACTGTTTATATAATCTGCTCAGACCATATAATGTTACTTTTATGTCTATTTTCAAGGCTGACCACTTGGTTTTGAATAGCAAGTTGCTGTGCTCTCCCCTAAGGAAGACTGTCTCACAATTCCTTTGTTGCCTGTAGTTTTTTGTGTAGGGCTGAAGCCTAGTGGACATTCCCCAGTCCATGCTAGCATATCTGTAAAATTGAGCCAGAAAGGTTTCAAAGGAGAAAAGAGTGGATGTGGGTGTGATATATTTATAATCTCAAAAAGTAAAAGAAATAAAAAAAATTGAACTACAAATTAGTGATGTCCTATCACTTGGTAAGAAACTGTCTTCTCTAGGATTTGATCCCTTGGTTATTTTACACGTCTCTATCTCTCCCTCTCCCCACTCCCTTCACTTTTCCATTGATGTTCAAGTTTACACAGGAGTCTCCCATACTGGTTGACCACTCCAGCTGTGCTTGGCCTTTCCTCCATTCTCATTGGCTTTCCATCTCACCTGCTCCACATGGGGCTCCTTCCACCTTCTGCTGGAGCAGGAGTCTTTGCACCCACCAAGGACTTTAAAGGCCTAAATATCCCTTATCTTTGCTCGGGGCCAGCTGTTTAATTATGCTTATTGATTTCCTTTCTTCAGAGTTGAATTATCCTGGTTTTCCCCATTTCCCTGGTTCTTTACTCATACCTTTTGCCTACCTCTCCACTAAAGTCCCCCTCCTTCCTCCCTCCACCCCCCTTCTAGGCTTTCAGCCAGCCGATCTTGACAGTCACTGTGTACAACTCCATCTCTCGTCTGAGAGCTACATTTAGATATTTCATTTCCTTTTAGTGATTTACTTCTTCACCAAACAAAAAAGAAGCAAAAATACTTTTATTTTTTTAATTTATTTTATATAACAAAGTCCATTTAAATGAAAACAAACATTTATAGACAATATTTGGGAATTTGGGCGTTGTTCTTTCCAAACTACTTCCTGCTGGTAAGGGGCGCTGTCATGGGGGATTCGAAGAAGATTCAGAAATCCTGGCTGTAGTCTGTAAGGCTGAGAAGCAAAAATAATTAATCCAACAATTTGGTTTCTTTTCATTTTTCCCCTCTTTTCAGTCTATTGTTGGTCCTGAAATATGAATCTTACCATTTTGTCCTCTTCTATAAAGATTCAGAGTCTAAATGATAAGATTCAGGATGCCAAATCCTGGCTTTTGAGAGTTCCTTTTTTCCCAGACTCCTGTTTTATTTTCTCTTTCTTATAGCCCAAACATGCCAAGTAAGGCTCATGTGCCTTGTTCCTTGGTCACATCATTTCTATACATGAGACTGGCTTTCACCAAATATTTCGTGAGACTAGCATGGTAACCGTTCTTCTTTTCAAAACTTCAACTTCTCCATAGGTGATGTTTTCCCTGGTTCTTACTTCCCTTTTCCCACAGTACTCTCCTGTCTGTTGATTTGTTAGAACCTCATTTATTTATTTTGAAATCTTGGGGTGGAAAATGGGGAACCATTGCTTGTGTCTAGCACAGTTTCTGATATTCTCTGAGACTCTTCTGATATATAAAAGGATTAAAATTGCATAACGAACACAACTTAGGTAGACAGAAAAATGAGAAATTCAAATAAATAAGAGATTCAAGTAAGTCGGCTTCCTTATATTTCTGCACAACATTTTGGCTCATAGCCACTATGATCATTGTGTTCCATAATGATATGTATTTCTGTCAACTCTGAATTTGGTATCCCTCCCATTCTTGCCTCTCTTTGGCTTCTTTCTGTCCTCAATAAACTTTCATTTCCTTAATATTATTCCCACTATTCAAATACCGAACTGAACTTTTTGCTTATAGCATATGACTAATACAGGTTATTAAATTTTAATCTCTTTTTTAAAGAGATTTATTTTGTGTAGGAGAAACTGCTGGCCAGCCTACACAAGCCATAGTTTTCCTGCCCATGTGCTCAGTCCAGCCCACATGAGCATGCTAGCAGGCACTTCCTCCCTGAGCCAAGCCTGCCTCAAGACCCATAGACTGCTGACAGACACCTGATTGGAGACACCAATGAGAAAAGGAAATTGCTGCAGAGTCAGCTGCCCGAGCCAAGGGGACCTTGGCAGGGGGTATAAAGGCAGACCTGACTTCCTTAGTAAAGGAGTCTGCAGCGGGCTCTGCTACTCACTGACTCCCAGTGCCTGAGTCCTTGGTGCTGCATCTTCTCACCCCCCCCCCCCCCAAGGGGTGGGCAAGCAGGGCACCCTCAACAAAACTTGTATTCAAGTTTTGCTTATAGTATATGACTAATCCAGATTGTTAAAATTTTAATCTCTCTTTAAAGAGGTTTATTTTGTTTTATTTATGGGGCAGGGGGTTGTTCATAGGTGCAGGTGCTCACAGAGGCCAGAGAAGGGATCAGATCCACTGGGGCTGAAGTTACAGGAGTTGTGAAGCATCTAACATGGGTACTGGGAACCAAATTCAGGTGTTCTGGAAGAGCACAAAGGATTCTTAATAACTGAGCCATCTCCCTGGTTCCCTGGGATTATTAAATTTCAACACATTTCTTTCGTAATACATTTTGTAGCCTAATGGCAGCAAAGTGGTGGTGTGTAGTAGTTTCCTACCAGATTAAAAACATTGAACATGGGGAGGCACATAAAACAATAGGCTATTTCAAAACACATGTTTAGGAAAAGTCGCAACAACAGGTTACCTGCAGGGGAATATCTGATTCTGCTGGGGAAGCTCCTTCAGACGGGACATAAACAAATAGGAATAGCTTCAGGATGTTCCCCAAACTGACCAGATTCACTAGTTTTCTCCTTTTACAAGAACATGTAAACAGTCAAGACTCTTGAGAAAAAGCCCAGATAAGCCCAACAGCTTAGAAGGAGAAATAAGCCTAGCAGCCAGCAGGATGTAGAGACCAGGTAAGCTGCCAGGAGGAAGCTCAGACCATGTGAGCTGTCAGTATGCTCCAGGTTTCCAACTTTGAGAGGTGTCACCCATGCTGGGGTGAGTCTCTGTTGATGCAGCTGTCCTTGAGTAATTTTTGCTTCTTTAAATAATTCCTCTCCTACCTGTAAAGAACCCCAATAAAATGCATTCATTCACCAAAGCTGACTTGGTGTTTCTGTACTTGACTCTGTCCTCAGTTCCTCTTCTGGGGTGAGTAGATATTTGCTCAAATCTCCCAAGAAATAGAGTCACACAACAAGTGGGTTACTGTGTATAGCTTTATTTCATTAATTTTTTTTCACCTCTCCTCAGTGATTATTAAATAGTACATGTAAAACTTACAGCAATGAGACAGGTATGGTAGAATATTTATGATAGTAACAGTGTTTGCTATGACCCATCTCAGTTACCTGGAATTTTTCACATCTCTGTTGTCTCTTATATTCAATACTAGGATTGATGTCTAGGAGATGAGGAAGCATCTATTTGATACCTAATTATTCTAGGTTGAGATATCCAGTCCTCAAAATGTACAGGAAAACTGAAAGCTATATGCTGTCAAAAAGTTAACAACTTCTTAATTTGGGGATTGTTAGGTCAGGAGTCAAATAGCATCCCATTTACTCCTTTTAATTTTCAAAATCATATAATTTCATGGGAATGTGGTTATCGATGTGAGTCTATGTTAAGAACATATATTCTCAGCATTCAGGGGAAACATGTCACTCAAACGATCACAACCGCTAAATATCAGCTAATCTTTCAAATTAAACTGTTTATGAGTACAATAATCAGATAGCTGGAACCTCCCCTTAAGTGAATGTCAATTTTCTAATTCACATAAAGCAAGTATTTTACATAGTAAAGCCATTAGTAAACAGCATTGAGAGGGGCAATTGTAATGTATTGAACTCACTTTCAGTCGCCTGTTTTTTTGGACAGATATGCATGAGCTATCTCTGAATAGCTATGCCATTTCTACCAGTCTTTGCTTATTTCTTTCACAGAGAGAGCATCTAAAACATCAACCTTTAATATGCTTTGTTACTGGTGCCCCTGACCAGTGACAGGGTCAACCCAGAGCTGCCGTGGTGTGGGAAAAGCATGACATCATGTTCTTGTCTATTCTTAAAATGGAGGTGGTAGTCTGAGAAACAAGAGAGAGTAAACTAGTAAACTAGTGCCTTAAAGACATTCCTCAGCATTGCCAATACAGAGAATGCTAAACAATTCTAACACTCACAGCTCTATAGATGGGGAAAATAGGATAAAAGCAAGCAAAGTTTGGGCTTGTAGGAATAAAAGGAGGCTCAGAGGTCATCCTGAGGGGTCTTATGGAAGGCTGAGTGAGAGAGAAGTCTAAGCAATGGTGGCAAGATATCACAGATGGTTTAAGTGCATTTATATTTCAGATAATTTTGTCCCTAGTTGGTGGAATGACCTCTCTCTCCTATTACTTACCAAATCATTATCTGCTCAATAGCACAAAGAGCAGAAAGAATGTCCCTGCTTCACAGATAATGGAAGTTGCCTTTATTGCAAATAGAGTTTAATGATTCCAGATTATTCCTAGGGCTGTGTATCTCTAAACGATATAAGTATATTAACCTATGCATGGCATAAAAAGTCCAACATCCATCTTATACATTTATCCACACATAATTAAGACTGGGCAAACATGAGTAATAATGAGAATATATTGGTGGCTCAAACACATTTCTTCTAAACAAAGTATTATTTTTCTTTCAAATATCAGCTTATGTAAATGGGGAATGATATGTTCAGACTTTTATTATTCCTATTGAAAATAATTCTGAGAAATAAATAATTCACATTGTGGAATTTCTTTGAGCCAATGAGGTTTTTGTTGCTTTGGAAACTACTTCTTCCACATATATCTATGAACTCAACTGATACTGAACCATCATCTTTCAAAAATAAATATGGTTTTCCAGGAACTTTTCCTTCTCCCTGTGTTGACTTGATAAAATTGTTCAATATGACTGACTATAAAAGGTGCTGATTAATAATAACAGATAATCAGTACAATTACTCCAAGAATTTGGGATATGGTGTAGAATTAGGCTTTTGTGGTTTATTCCTGGGTTCTTTTCATCACATTTAATAACTCTGACTAGTTTTTCAATCAATGAAGTAGAGGTTACTTTGGGACTCTCGGAAAAATTCACTTGGGAGATTTTAATTAAATATTTCAGTGTGTAGTTGTTATTGGCAGACAGCAGCATATTTAAGGTGGCAGGGTTGTAGTTCCTCTGCCCTCTGATCCATCATAATTATACATGTAACTGTTGTGATTTAAGAAATGATTATGGATAGTCAATTAACCAATCTGAACATTTCTCCTTATCTCTATACTCTTAAGTATAGAGAGGAAAAATAATAGAATTGGTGATAGAATGACTTTTGAATGCCCTCTAAGGATACAGGTGTCAAGACAACATCTAATGGGACAAAAATTAAAGATGTTCCTGTGTTAAAAGAACTGTGGTCTACGGTGATCAATAAAGAGGAAATAGCCCCCAAAGATCAGAGAAAGCAGTGTGATGTGGGTGTTCTAGTTAGAGCACCAAGCACACTCTTATTCACTTCACACTGACCAGTTGTGGGTCTCTGCATTAATCACCATCTGTAACAAAAAGAATCTTTGGTGAGAGTTGACTTGGTGGGTCTAAAAGAAAGAAGAGAACATATGTAGTTGGGAAGAGAAAATGGTGTGAGATCAGGGAGGGGGCCAATCAAAGCACATTGTGTACAAGTGTAAAATTCTCCATAAGGGAAAGACTGAAAGAAAGGTATGGATGGCTCCACTAAGGAAAAATTACAAAGCTGTTCCAGAAAAAAATATGCATGTCATAAAAATGCATGTCTTGACATTTTCTAAAACTATATCCTACTAAAATCCAGGCATCTGAGACATATTTGTTTTGCCTTTCAGGTAATCTAGTTTTCAGATATTAGAAAAAGCCACTAACAGAATTGCTAGTGTAAACTTGGTTATGAAGACTACAAAGAATTGATGAAGAGGAACTGACAGGGACCTTGGGCCCATGAAATTATATGATACAGAACTGTCAAGGAAGTGCATATCCAGCATAAGTAATGAAGTCACCAGTATCTTAAAAGCAAAGGAAAATCCTTAAAGAATCTGGACTAATCTTCAGTGTCATACAGGACAGATGAAAAAGAAACAAAGAGCAACAATAGTATTAAAAGAAAAAAGTCCCTTGAAACAGAGAAGGAAGTCCCTAAGGCCATTAATGTGTACATAGAATGTTCTACTGCCAAGCCCCAAATCTATCCCTTCGTTTTTAATTGTAAAGATCACAAAGGTTCAGATCAGTAAACATAACATGTATATAGTAACCACTTCATGACAAGTTAAGCGGTGAGGGAAACTGAGAAATTAAAGAGAATTGTCTGTAGGTACTCACATTAGAGATTTAGAGAAGGAAATGAGATACAGCAACAGACTGTATGAATGGAAGGTTAGACCAAAACTCCTAGTTTTGCTCATGCTCGCTTGGGAATTTGCTTCCTCATCTATAAGCTGATTGGGTCATTCTAAAACTTGTAAAGATAAGTAAAATTAGCAAACATTAAGCACAATAGCTGACATATTATCAGTTTTCTTTTAAGGTAGTAGATAATGACAGCATCATTATTATCTGTAATGTAGGCCCAAACTTAGAGCTTATGAAACAACAGTGGGAGTATCATTGAATTCTACTTTTATCATTCATAACACATAACACTGCCTATCACCTGATATCTTATTTGCATATTTGTACACATGATGAGCATTATTTTCTTTGAAGGTTTATTTCCTTTTAAGTTGATATTAAATCAATGACACACACACACACACGTTGGATATGAGTCGATAGTCTAGGAATTAATATGACCATATTATCATTCAGTTCATATTTTCTACAAGTCTTTGGTGATGAATAAATCAATGAATAAGGAACTCTAGAAAATTTGGAAATATAAAGAGAAGCAGTGATCGTACAATAGTGTGGAGGGTAATATTTCTTTCTTATTTTTTTATAATACTATTTTCAAATCACCTAATTAATCAAAAAGAAAAAAGAAAGAAAAAAAGAAAAATCAAGATTTAGTTTCCCTAAATCTCTGTTATGATAATCCTAGCTGCACAGGCTGACTTTGTTATAACTTGCATTTTATTGTATCTAATAGCTAACATGTTTTACTTGAAGTATCATCAAATTATCTGCTCAATTATCTGATCAAAGTATTGCTTAAATTTGAAGTCAAGTTTCTTGGTCCTAATTTATAGTAACCACTTGTTCTTTACTGACTGATTAAAAAAAGGGACTGACTGACCTTGAATTTTCTATGTAACAGAGGATAACCTTAAATGTTGATCTGTCACCATACTCAGCTAAAATGAGTAATAAAGAGTCCACATGAGTAATTTTGAAAGATTAATATAGTATGGAGGCATAATATGCTTTACCTTACTAAGGAATATATTTGCATATTTAATACACTGATATATAATATAAAGAAAATATGCAGTATCTCACTTTAAAACATAGACAAAGTGTCATATTAATTCTGGTGAAGGTAAACTTTAATAAAAAAATTATATTGTTGATACTCATGATATTTACATGATATTACATAGTACAAAAGAAAATACAAATGAGACCTAAAACTCTAATAGTGTTTTACAGGTAAGTAGTAAAAGAGACCTCTGTCAAAATGTGAAGGCAAAGTTGTATTAGGCACGCTCATCAAGTATGATGGCTGGATTCTTCCCCTTTAAGGCATTTTGCCATCAAGAATGAAGGTCATGCTTTGTAGTTCTCTTTGAGCGAGATGAGATTTTGTTATTAAGCTACTGTAAATAAGGTTCAGCAAAACTATCCAGTGCTACATATTTACAAACTATCCTGAGAGGAAAAATGCATACTATGCATATTCTCTCCATTACCTGGATTACAGACCTCATGGCTGGAAACAGAACTGCCACCTTGAACCAAAGATGCAATAAAAGTCATGAAGTCACTGTTCTAGTCAGTAATGAAGTTGTTTGAGATAAATAATTATCTTGTTAAATCACTGTCATTTTGGCTCTCCTGTAATTGGCAGTTAGGCTGACCTTTTTTAATTTAATATTGTTCTGGAACCTTACATTAAAATACCATAGTAAAAGGAGGAACTCTGATTGCGGGGCTCTTTCCAAGGTGCATTTCCCTATATAATCATAGCAAAGGCCTGAACAGAATGGAGAAGAGGAACAAAGGAAGGAAGGTGTTTGCTCTCTGCTACTGGGTAAGCCTAATCCTTTATTCAACATCTTCAGTTTTAGAAGTATACCACTTCTGTTGCTGATGGAGCTAATGCAGGTTAAAAAAAAAAATCATGAATCTGAGTTTCCACATGTCAATACGTACTAAAACCTGGATAACTTGATTCATCTGTTCTACGAAGTTGCACTGTTGCTGTGGAGTAATCATGGAATTGAAAGTGCACTACTTTCTGGTCATAGTAAACTGGTTTAGGATTGCAGAATATATTCTGTATTTGATGTAATATCAATAATGAGGGGGTTGGGTGGAGAAAAAAATGAAGAACACACAAGCAATGAATGGAAGTGAAATTCTCTATTATTTTAATAGGATGTCCCCAAAAAACTCCAAAACACTTAGACCAGAGGACTAATGAATGCATGCTCTTAAACTGAGGAACTTCCATGTATGGCCATAACCAAACCATCAGAGACTGAAGGATATTGGTCCTGATAATTATCTAGTAATTAAGGATCTGGGGGCCAGAAGATGAGGTAGATCCAATGACTGGGGCTTTGTTTATTCAGTAGCAAAACTATCAGATGAAGAAGGCTGTTTCAACAGAGCTCTCTGGGGAGAACAGAGTAAGGACTGGCGAGAAAGCTGGGCAGGAGCTCTGTGTGAGGGAAGTCTCCTGCAGTAGGATATGTATGATGAGCTGAGCTCATTTTGAGAAATTCTGGGCACAAGCTGAGAGGAAGGTTGGCTGGCAGGTGGATATTGGCAAGTTGTGGTGGATTTCCAGCCAAGGCTACCAGATTTCTGAGCCCAGAAAGGATAGTTGGATTCCAGATTCATATGTTACAGGCTAAATGGAAACTCAACTCAGTTGGAAAACATGATGAGGGATGATGATCAATGATTTTAAAAAGGTTTGCCATTAAATCAATCTAAACAGAACAAGGTTAGAATGACAGCACTCAGGTAAACAGATTCTGAGCTAATGAACCATCCTAGGCATACAAGGGTCCTTTACTTTATAGACTAAAATGTAGTCTATACATAAGAGTAAACTGGACTCAGACTTCAGAGTTCAATAGCTCATTGTACAGAAAGTGATTGTCCATTCAAGCCTATTGTATGGAGCTGGTTCTTCTCTGACTGTACGCTAGGGAGAGTTATTGTTCCTTGTTCACTCCCAAATTATTCCATAAACCATAGTACTAATGTGAAAGCTACCAGTTCCTGTAGAACTGTGACAACTTCTGACTAAATGCGTAACAAACCTTGTCTGCTCCCTAGATTGAAACCTGCTCAAGGAGGATTGCCAGAGTCCAGATCCAGCAGGGTTCTTGTGCCACATGAAGAATGATGGCCCCAACTAACTCAGGCCATCTTTATTTATACAAGTTGTAATGCATTCAAGCATGAGCAGTTTCAAATCACGTCTCTTTAATCATTCTCCAAGAATCATTGACATTTTAGTTTCTATTATTTCCCATTCCCTCGATGTCACTGACCTTTACCCCATATCATTATATAGCAAGCCAAATATTTATATCTAGCTAAGTACATCTTATTCATTCTGTGTCCTAACTGACAGCAAACATGCAGTTACAAAGTAAAAGACTTGAGCCCTGTCATTAATTCTTGACAATGTGAAATCAGCTGAATGTATTGTGATGCCTAGAGTATCATTTTCAGGTGTATACAAATTTTTGAGAAATCTATGGGTCGCCTTTATTACTGCCTTTATTATATAGATTGCAGTTATCTTTTTCTTTATAAGTTCTCAAAATAATAATGATTAATATCTAACTCTTCAACTCTTAAGACTAAGTTTATTTGTTCTTCTTGGCAATTTATAAATGTACATTTCTTTAAGTGGAACTAGGAGTTTTTAGATTCCTTTATTGATACTTTGATATTGCAAAAGTATCTGAGTGTTCATGTCCTAGTGCCAGAGAAATGTCTGACCTTTCATGTTCTATCTTTTTTTCTTCCTTCTGTTTTCCTTTAAGATTTGTACTGTCATCTTTTCAGAAACAGTTTTCTTGATTCTTCAGTTCTTTGGAATATATCGATCTCTTTTTGGAATTGAATAAGGAATAGTAATTAGCCTTAGTGATTTCCTCTTGCTTGTTCAGGATGATTGCAAAGGCAGCCAGGGATGACTGGAGAAACTGGTTTATGTAACAGATCAGAGAAATGTAATTTTTTCTATAAAGACTTTTGTTACCAGTAAACTCAGGCATAATCATGACTAACAAGGCAAAACTAAGAGTTACTGTAAAATTAAGCATAGCAAAAGTTAGAGAGGCCTGAGGCCCATGAGCTCCCTAAGATCAGCACTGGAGTTTGCAGTATTGTATGCATAGATCATTGCCAAATGAATGGGATTCTCTAAAGGGTCTTGTCATCTAAGAAACTCCATTTGCTACACACCCATGTGCTGGTCCCAGGGTAACAGCATGGCTTCTGCCAGAGGGTCAATTTTCTCTACAGGTTTGTTTCTATAGCTTCTCTCTCTCTCTTTCTTTATCCATCTTGCAAATCTGTTTTTACCATTCAAGGTAGATATGATAGCGTTTGGCCATAACATGTGTTGGGGTGGAATTGTTTGTTACACACTGTCATAAAGATATTGGGCTAACATTCTCTAGGTTTGGTGAGTGTTTAATGCTCTATTTTTTTGTCTGGGAATAATTTTCAAGGTTATTGGACTCATTAAAGTCATTGCTTAAAGTCACTTACCCAAAATCTCCATGTGATGGGAATGTACAAAATCTCATCTTTTTGAGATCCAGGGAATGTACCCTTCACTGTTTTACTGACAAACCATGTCTTTAGGCAAACTTCTTAGAGAAGAAAGTACTATCTGCTCTTACATCTCACTTTTTACATAACTTGGGGGTCTATAGAACATTCTTACACATTCTTTTGTATGCTAAGAGAATTGAAGGAAGGAGATTCAGGGTTTTCTAGTAGCTTTCCCTGACAACTCTTCAACTCTCCATTTATTAGAAAAAGATGGACAAAGGCAAGTCTTACATAGGAACTCCTTCACAATGAAGATTAACTAAATAGCTGTACCTATGTCTTTGTTTAATAACTTTACTAAGTTTCTCAATTTCTTCTTGAGCTAGGTTGGTACACAGCATCACCTTCCTGGAATTTAGTATGGGATTTACCTCCAATCAAAATACCAGATAAAGTGACACTTGGATAGGCAGGACACATTCAAGAGTCTCCCTAGCTATGTTTATGAAATGTGTCTAATGGACTCAGGGTGTTCACTATCACTCATATGTTTTGTATCACAAGTAGGCATGCTCTTTCTTATTTAAGTTGGTACATGCACAAAGATGATTCCATGCCACATTTCACCAATGTAGTCATTTAAGACAGGCAGATGAAGCTAACTTAAGGGACCAGATAAAAAGGACTGTTTTCCAGAAACTTTATATCTGATTTTCCTTTAATTTCAGTTTAATGGAAATATTGCAATGACTTGGCTGTGTTGTAATGCTGAATTTCAGAAAAAAGAATACCACAAAGAAAGTTTACAAGTGTCCCATTGCAGGGTAATAGGGATAAAACAAGTAATTTCCGAATTTCAAAAGTCAATGTGCAAATGATAGGTCCTGACTGAGCTATGACTTTCAGGGTTTTGATGTTTGAGTGTCACATAATTTCAGGGACATAATAAAAGGCACCAGATTCTTTGTTGAGAAAGAAAGAGAACTAGAAACTGGAAGTGTCTCTCTTAAACACAGATCAGTTGATAATGTTGGTAATTAAATATATCATTATTCAAAGAAAAATAATTAATGAAATATCTTTTTAGTTAATGAAATAATTCAGGTATTTTGTGTGTGGTAGGAGGAGAGTAAAAATATACTGCCAAAAGTTCTGCTTCTGTGATATTATACATGTGAAAGCCGTGTACTAAAAATGCAAGGGGGTCTGACAAAAACTACACTTATCAACTGTCACAAGCAAGTGCAAGCGAAGTATCAAAGGCGAATCCATGAAACCCCATTCTAGGAGGAGAGGAGGAAGAAGCTGCTGGTTAATTTGCTGGAGACACTCTCATGGGAAATATGACAGCTGTTTTGGGGTTGGGAGGACTGTTATTTGGAAAGAATACAGATTGTGATGGCTCCTACTTTCTTAAAGAACAAACCCCACCCATACATCTCAGTTTGACATATGGAATCTTCACAATCTGACTTTAAATTCCCTTTCCAAATTGTGTCTTCCTAATTACCACCAAGGCAGTTTCAGACAACTTCTATCTTACGCCTACATTTTGCCACATATCATTTCCTAACGAGAAAGCCTGATTCTACTTAACTGCCTGGGAGATATTCATACATTGTTTAACGATCACTTTAGATTTCTAGGTAAATATCTTACATGCTATTCTCCATCTCTGTCTTCATTGCATTGAACAAAGGATATGAAATTGATGAGACATAGCTCAGGAAAATAATAAAAAAATAATGATTACTTTAATAGACTAGGAAATGTTTTAATGACTGCTGAATATAATACAGGTGGGCATCAATAGATCTAAGACAAGAAAAATACTTGTCACCTTCTTCCTTTAGATAGTCATTATCTCTCCAAGCAAATCATCAGCAATCTTTCCCTCCCTCCCTCCCTCCCTCCCTTTCTCTCTCTCACTCTCTGGTTCTCTCTCTCACTCCCCCCACCACACCTATGGATCTATTTGTCTCCAACTATTTAAAATAAATTCAATGTTTACATTTGAGTCTAAGTAAATCTTCTATTGGAGAAACATAAATTAGAGATATTTTTCTGGAGGTCATTTTGGTAATGTTTGCCCAGATAGTTTTAAAATTATTTTGTCTTAGATTTTTGAAGTCTATTCTTTTTTCCCCTTTTTAAAATTTGAAGCAAGCTTGTTTTACATGTCAATCCCAATTTCCTCACCATCTCCTCCTCCTCTGTCATCCCACTCCCCCACTGAAGTCCCCACCCCATTCTGTTTCTGCACCCCAGGGATGATGGGGCCTTCCATGGGAGATTTCAAAGTCTGTCATATTATGTGAAGTGGGGCCTAGGCCCTTTCCCATGTGTCTATGCTGACAGAATATCTCTCTATGTTGAAATGGGCTCCCAAAGTTAATTAATATAATAGGGATAAATGCTAATCCACTACCAGATGCCACATAGACTGCCCGGTCCTCCTAACTAACACCCACGGTCAGGGTATCTGGGTCAGTCCTATGCTGGTCTCCCAGTTATCAAACTGGGGTCCATGAGCTTCTCCTTATTCCACTCAGCAGTTTTTGTGGGTTTCTCCAGCTTGGTCTTTATCCCTTTGCTCATCACTCCTCCCTCTCTGCAACTGGATTCCAGAAGTTTGGCTCAGTGTTCAGCTGTGGATGTCTGATTCTGCTCCCATCAGCTACTGTATGAAGACTCTAGGATGGCATATAAGGTAGTCTTCAATCTCATTATCAAGGGAGGGAATTGCTTGGATTGTTAGTTGGGGTCATCCCTGTAGATCTCTGGGCATTTCCCTAGTGCCAGGTTTCTCTTAAAACCTACTAAGGTATCATTTTTCTTGTTCTCCTCTATTCTTTCCCTGATTCAATCTTCATGCTCTCCTATCCCCTCCTCTTCTACACTCCAAAATCCAGTTATGTCAGCACCATTTGTTGAAGATGCTTTCTTATTTCCATTGTATAATTTTAGCTTCTTTATCAAAAATCAGTTGTTCGTACTTGTGTGGGTTAATATCAGGGTTTTCAATTCGATTCCATTGGTCTACCTGTCTATTTTTGTGACAATACCAAGCTGTTTTCAGGCTCTATAATAGAGCTTGAAGTCAGGTAAGGAGATGCCTCTGGAAGTTCCTTTATTGTACAAGGTTGTTTTGGCTATTCTAGGGCGTTTTTTCCCTTATAAAGTTGAGTTTTGTTCTTTCAATGTTTGTGAAGAATTGTGCTGGGATTTTGATAGGGATTGTATTGAGCCTGTAGATTGCTTTTGTCAAGATTGCCATTTTTACTATGTTGATCCTACCTATCCAAGAGGATGGGAGATCTTTCTATTTTCTGGTATCTTCTTTAATTGCTTTCTTTCAAGACACAAAGTTCTTATTATATAAGTCTTTCACTTGTTTGGTAAGCGTTATCCCAAGATACTTTGTGTTGTTTGTGGCTATTGTAAAGGGTATTGTTTCTCTGATTTCTTTCTCAGCCCCTTTGTTGTCTGAATAAAGTAGGGCTAGTGAATTTTTTGAGTTTATCTTGTATCCTGCTAGTTTGCTAAAGGTGTTTATCAGCTGTAGAAGTTCTCTGGTAGAGTTTTTTGGGCCACTTACATAAACTATCATATCATCTGCAAATAGAGACAGTTTGACTTCTTCCTTTCCAATTTGGATCACCTTGATCTTCTTTTGTTGTCTTATTGCTTTAGCTAGAATTTCAAGTACAATATTGAAGAGATATGGAGAGAGATGGTAGCCTTGTCTTGTTCCTGATTTTAGAGAAATCGCCTTAAGCTTCTTTCCATTCCGTCTGATGTTGGCTGTTGGCTGTTGCTCTTACTCTGTTTAGGTATGTTCGTGTTATCCCTGATCTCTCCAAGACCTTTATCATGAAAGGGTGTTGAATTTTGTCGAAGGCTTTTTCAGCATCTAGGGAGATGATCATGTGGTTTTTCTTTTTCAGTTTGTTTATATGGTGGATCACATTGATAGATTTTTGTATGTTAAACCATCCCTGCAAACCAGGGATGAAGCCTACTTGGTCATTATTGCAGTTTAATATGGATCAGGATAAAGAGATAGGCCAAAAGATGTTTATTCAGGGAGAAATAACTTACAACCTAGACAGATGAACACCAGCAAGTTCCACCGGATGCTCTCCTCTCAGCACCCAGCCAGACAGACAGCGTTCCCTGGCTCCTCCTTAGACCTAGTTCCACTGGTCACTTCCGCCCCTGGCTCCACACCCCAATGGGCATGGTCAGTGCCACAGAAGGAGACAAAGTAAATATCCCACTACAAGTCATGGTGGATGATTTCTCTGATGTATTCTTGGATTTGGTTTGCCAGTATTTTATTGAGTAGTTTTGCATCAATGTTCATCAGGGATATTGGTCTGTAGTTTTCTTTCTTAGTTGTATCTTTATGTGGCTTGAGTACCAAGGTGATTGTGGCCTTGTAATAAGAGTTTGGTAATGAAGCTTCTGTTTCTATTGTGTGGAACAATTTGAAGAGTATTGATATTAGCTCTTCCTTGAATTTCTGGTAAAATTCTGCACTGAAGCCATCTGGCCCTGGGCTTTTTTTTTTTTTGGTTGGAAGGCTTTCAATGACTGTTTCTATTTTGTTAGAGGCTATAGGTCTATTTAAGTTGTTTGTTCTTGATTTTTTTTTTTTAGTTAATCTTGTGTACTGCCACTTTGATGAGGTGTTTATCAGCTGTAGGAATTTGCTGGTAGAATTTGTTGTGTCACTTATGTAAACTATCATGTCATCTGCAAAGAGTGAAAGTTAGACTTCTCCTTTTCCAATTTCTATCCCCTTGATCACCTTTTGTTTTCTTATTGCTCTAGCTAGAACTTCAAGTACAATATTGAAGAGATATGGAGAGAGTGGACTGCCTTGTCTTGTTCCTGATTTTATAAGAATCACATTGAGTTCCTCTCCATTTAGTTTGATGTTGGCTGTTGGTTTGCTGTATATTGCTTTTACCGTGTTTAGGTATGTTCCTGTTATCCCTGATCTCTCCAAGACCTTTATCATCAAAGGGTGTTGAATTTGTCAAAGGCTTTTTCAGTATTTGTGAGATGATCATGTGGGTTTTCTTTTTCAGTTTGTTTATATGGTAGATTACATTGATGGACTGTCATATGTTGCACCATCCCTGCATCCTTGGGATAAAGTCTTCTTGGTCATGTTGGATGATTTCTCTGATATGTTCTTGGATTTGGTTTGTCAGTATTTTATAAATTTTGCATCAATGTTCATGGGGGATATTGGCCTGCAGTTCTCTTTCTTAGTTGTGTGGCTTGGGTACCAACGTAACTGTAGCCTCATAAAAAGTGTTTGGAAATGATCCTTCTGCTTCTGTTGTGTAGAACACTTTGAGGAACATTGGTATTAGCTATTCTTGGAATTTCTGGTAGAATTCTGCACTGAAACCATCTGGCCCAGGGCTTTTTTTTGGGAGGGTGGGGAGTTGGGAGATTTTGATGACTGCTTCTATTTCATTAGGAGTTATAGGTTTGTTTGAATTGACTATCTGTTCTTGATTTAATTTTTGGTAAGTGATATCTACCCAGAAAATTGTCCATTTCCATTAAATTTTCTAATTTTGTGGAGTACAGGCTTTTAAAGTATTCCCTGAAAAGTTTCTGGATTTCCTCAATGTCTGTTATGTCCCCTTTTTATTTCTGTTTTTGTTATTATTCATGTTGTCCCTCTGCCTCTTGATTAGTTTGTATAAAATTTTATCTATCTTGTTGATTTTCTCAAAGAACCAACTCTTTCTTACATTGATTCTTTGTATTGTTTTTTTAGTTTCTACTTTATTGATTTCAGTCCTCAATTTGATTATTTCCTGGTATCTATTCCTCTGGGGTGAGTTTGCTTCTTTTTGCCCTTGAGCTTACAGTTGTGCTATAAATTATCTAGTGTGACTATTCCCCAGTTTTTTCATGTGGGCACTTAGTTCTATGAACTTTCCTCTTAGCTGCTTTCAAAGTATCCCATAATTTTGGGTATGTAGTATCTTCATTCTCATTGAATTCTAGGAAGTCTTTAATTTCTTTCTTTCTTCCTTGACCTAGGAATGTTGCAATTGCACATTGTTCAATTTCCATGAGTTTGTAGGGTTTCTGCAGTTTGTGTTATTGTTGAATACTAACTTTAAAGCTACTAACTTTAAAGTATGGTGGACTGATGAGATACAGAGACTTATTCCATTTTTTTTTTTTTTGTACTTATTGAGGTTTGTCACATTTCTGAGTACGTGGTTGATTTTAAAGAAAGTTCCATGTGGCTCTGAGAAGATGGCATATTCTTTTATGTTTCGATAGAATGTTCTATAAATGTCTGTAAAAAACAAATTGGTTAATAACTTCTGTTAGTTCCTTTGTTTCTTTGCTAAGATTCTGTCTGGTAGTCCTGTCTAGTGTTGAGAGTGGGGTTTTGAAATCTCCCACTATAAGTATGTGAGGTTTTATGTGCAATTTGAGTTTTAGTAATGTTCCTATTATGAATGTGGGTGCTTTTCTATTTGGGGCATGGATATTCAGAATTGAGACTTCATCTTGATGGGCTTCTCCTGTGATGAATAAGAAATAACCTTTTTTTCATCTCTTTTGATTGATTTTAGTTTAAAGTCAATTTGTTAGATGTTAGGATGGCTACACCTGTTTGTTTCTTGGGTCCATTTGATTGGAAAATCTTTTCCCCAACCCTTAAATCTGAGGTAATATCTGTATTTGAAGTTGAGGTGTGTTTCTTGTATGCAGAAGAAGGCTGGATTCTGTCTTCATATCCCTTCTGTTAGCCTCTGTCTTTTTATAGGTGAGTTAAA
This sequence comes from Phodopus roborovskii, assembly GCF_943737965.1. Classification (NCBI taxonomy): domain Eukaryota; kingdom Metazoa; phylum Chordata; class Mammalia; order Rodentia; family Cricetidae; genus Phodopus; species Phodopus roborovskii. Next base: position 70,320 of record NW_026125447.1, on the reverse strand, counting down.
ACCATTAATATTGAGGGATATTAATGACCATTGAGTGTTAATTCTTGTTTGTTTTGGATGTGTTGTTATTGTTGGTATTGTGTGTGGATTTCCCCATTTTTCTTTTGGCTGTTGGTAAAGTGGGATTTTCCATTACCTATGTCTTTGTGGGTGTAGTTACCTTCCTAAGGTTGAAGTTTTCCTTCCAGAACTCTCTGTAGGACTGGATTAGTTGATATGTATTGCTTAAATCTATTTTTTTTTTTGTCATGGAATATCTTGGTTTCTCCATCAATTGTGATTTAAAGTTTTGCTTGGTATAATAGTCTGGGCTAGCATCCATGGTCTCTTATTGTTGGTAGAATATCTATCCAGGACCTTCTGACCTTCAGAGTTTCTCCGTGGAGAAGTCAGTTGTAATTCTTATAGGTTTGTCTTTATATGTTACTTGACCTTTTTCCTTTGCTGTTCTTAATATTCTTTCTTTATATGATTGGTGTTTTGATTATTATGTGACAAGGGAACTTTTTTGTGGTTCACTCTATTTGGTGTTCTGTAAACTTCTTATACTTTCATTGACATGTCTTTCTTTAGGTTGGGAACATTTTCTTCTATGATTTTGTTGAATATAATTTCTGTATCTTTGAGTTGGGTTTCCTCACCTTCTATACCTATTAATTTTAGGTTTGGTCTTTTCACAGTGTCCCATATTTCCTGCATATTTTGTGTTAGAGACTTGTTGGACTTGGGATTTTCTTTGGCCAATGAATGAATCTATTTCTCCTCATGTGTCTTCAATGCCTGAGATTCTCTCTTTCATATCTTGTGTTCTGTTGGTTATGCCTGCATCTGCAGTTCCTAATAGTTTTCCAAGCTTTTCTATTTCCAGCATTCCTTCAGACTCTGTTTGTCTTGATTTCAGCTTTCAAATCTTGCACTATTTGAATTGTTTCTTACAATTTTTGGTTTATCTTTTCTTCCATTTCTTTAAAGGATTTTCTCATTTCCTCTTTTAGGGTCTCTATCATCTTCATGAAATTGTTTTAAGGGTCATTCTCTTCTGCTTCATCTGTGTTGGGAAGTTCAGGTCTTTATGGTGTAGAGTCCCTAGACTCTGGTAACATCATATTGATCTTTCTGTTGTTGACTGTGTTTTTATACTGCTGTCTACCCATCCCTTCTTCCAGTGCATACTGGTGGGGGTCCCTCCCTCTCCTGGTGTGTACAGAACCAAGCGTCTCTTCTGGTCAGGGCAAACAGGTCCAATACTCTGTTGGCTCTCTTCTTGCAGTATGTGGTGGTGGGACTGGGGCACTTGCGACTCTGGATGGGCTGGTTCGCTGGGATGTGTTGCCCCATGTGTAGTCTCCTCAAGAGACTCCGAGCAGGGAGCTGGAAGGTGGGTTCCTCCCATGGGTGGAGGCAGGACTAGGAACCTGGCAGACTCTGGACAGGCCAGTCTGCTGAGATGGGATCACCCTTGCATTCACAGGCCCCAGTGCTCTAAGCAGGGCACTGGAAAGTGCACTGGAAACAGGCCCAAGCTTATCTGCTCTAGTGGCTGGAGGGGGGAACCAGGATGCTGGCAGACTCTGAATGCATTGGTCTGTCAGGACGAGCTTTCCTGCACATAGTCCACAGTACTCAGGAGTCCTTGAAGTGTATTCTTAAGAAGTAATCTGTGATACATGTGGAAATTTTTGTTCATGATGATGAAAACTTATTTAAAAAAAATAAAATTATGTATAAGAATATTTTATTTATACTAACATAGTTCATAAATTGTCTATCTATAAAACAGATAACATACAACTCAATAAACATTTGAAAAAATGAGTAAAAAAGTAAAAAAAAAATATATTGTTCTAGTAAGTGAAAAACATTACAAAATATGGAAAATTTTGCTCTTTCTGTATGAAAGATTTTTATAGTGTAGAAAAAACACCAAGACTTCACTCAAACAATAACAATTTTATCCTCTAGTACAAATTCAATATAAGACTATTATTTATAATTGGTATATTTTACAATTGTCTATGCCTAATTGATGCTGCTTTATAATTAACAAGAAAAGAAATAGGTATGCAAAGTGTCTAAAGTCCTGTTCCACTCATGTAGTCACCTTGGGTTCTGTTTTCTCTCATCTCTGATGGCTGAACTGCCACAGTAATGCTAAGAAAGAAAATATAAAGACTATGTAGGAATTGACACCAGTTTAGTGTCTTTCTGGTCACAATAGGACTAACACAAAGGGTATTTATATGATTGAAAAATATCACAGGCTGAACATCTGTTTATGTCAATTAATGAACATATTTCAGTTGATTACTTCACACTAGAAGACATATCTAGTATTCTAAAAGGCTTCTTTCCCCTTCATAGTGCTAGAGGATGAGAAATGTACTGTATTCTTATATCTGCATTCCTATGCTATAAGCACGAAATCCTTACAGATGCCTTTTCTCCATTTTAGAAGTAAGTATTTTTCTATACAATTTACAAATCTGAACTTCTAAATAGCCATGATTTGAATTTAAACATGAAAATATGTTTGTCTCTAAGGTTACTCCTGAAACATGCAACTTTTATAAAAAGATTTTGGGTGCAATCAACAATTGAGAATATTGATTTTAAAACACAAGTTCAATTAGTAATAATGACCTTCACAAAACCTTACCACCTATGTAAGTATAACTATTCCCACTTTTCTCTTGGGAAAACAGGGGGCCACAGTGGACAACTTCTTATTAGTACATAACTAAGATACAGAATCTTGAGTCTAAGCCTCTTTTATGTCAAAGCTCATACTTGTTCACAAATGTTTTAGTTTAAATAAAAATCCAAAATGTTATTTTAATGTTATTTAAAGTTTTGCCTTAATGCCATAGAGCCTGCAATATTTTCTCGTTTTCTTCAAAATTTTCATTCAGAGTTCAATCTAATTTCCATTACTAGTTAAAACTCCAGAAACAGGTAAATTGTGATGAATAGTATTCAAAGAAAATCTCTTGGCATTCTGAGTTGCAAGAACTCTACAAAACAACTAAACACACACCACATACACGCAGGCATGCACACACACGCACACACACACAAAGATGGTAAAAAGAATGAGGAAAGACTGAAGGAAAGGGAGAGATTCAGAAAGCTTGTAAGAAATGAAGGGGCTCTTAGAGATGAAAAGTAATGTTGAGCAATGCATGTAATTAAGAGCAAGGTGCAGGATGCTCAAAAAAGGGGATTTGTTCTTCTGAAGAACATCTCTGCCCTGAATCCCATCCCACCATGCATGTTACTTTTTTCAAGATCCTCATTCCACAAAAGACAGAATTATTGGCCCTTGGTACAGAGGAGCATCTGTTGTCAAAGGAAGTAAAATTTCCTTGACTTTTATCTCATCAAATTGTGTACAATGAAGAATAAGGAATCTCCTTGGGATAAATTGAGTTCTGTACAAAAGGAAGGATAAGTACTAGAATACATTAAGATTAACATTACAATATGTTGACATTAGCTTGGGATTTTTAAATGAATAAATCAATATATACTCTTTTTAAAATTACTTTTAACAGAGACATATAAACATAAATATTGGTGGGGTCCATGTGGTGCTTTGATATACTGTAATATTTGAGTCAGATTGGATGAATCTCCTCAGTCAGCTCTTTCATAGTAATAGTTTTCAAAACAATATTTTTCCATTTAAGAAAATCCAGAATGTAATTTTTATCTATGGCTAGTCTCTCTTGTTACAGTATACCAGATTTTTTTGTTGCTGATTTTTAACCCTTGTGCCCATTGATTGACTTTTCTCCATTTCTCCTCTTCCACTGCTGGTAACTACTATTCTCAACTTCTCTGAGGTAGCTGTTTGAGATTCCACATGGAAACGGCATCACGCAGCATTTGTCTTTATACACCTGGCTTTTTCATTTAACATGATAATCCCTTGCTCCATTCACAGTGTTGCACATGTCAGAGTTTCTTTATAATGTTTAAATATTATTCCATTGTGTACATGTACCATATATTTTAACCATTCCTCAGTTGATGGACACTTCAGGTAAAACTCAAGAGCTGTCCTTAGTCTTTAAAGTAGTTCAGTGTGTTAGTAGCCGTTTAGACTGTGGGAAGACAACTGCTGAAGGATCCAACGCAGCTTCCATTTTGCTCAGCCCCTATTCTGACACTTGTTCTGCTACATTTATAGTGGAAACAGGAATGGTGTCATTTTTAGATGTAGTCACTGTTTAATTCTACAATCAGCTTGCTTCCTCAGGACCCACAGGCACAAATAGCTACAGTTTTCAAGTATAAGATTTTCATTTTCAAGGTACTTTTATTTCCCTTTTGTAGGCTCAGTATTCAAATAGGTGCCTAAGAGTTTAATTTTGTTTTTTGTTTTCCAACCCCTTTCTCCTTAGCCTCGCACAAACCCATTTTAGCTCATATATATGTTTTTGATACATCATGCCTGAGGAAATCTATAACCAGCATCCTATATGTTAGGTTCCATTTTCTATTTTACCATTTATTTTGACAATCAACACGGTGGAGCTTTCTAGATAACAAATATACTCCCTTAAAAGTAAAGATTATTTGACCTTAGTATATTCAACTTCACTTTTTCAAAGTTTCTTTTGTCAACCTGGGATATTTTTTTTAAAGGCAACTCCTGTGAACTTTCTAACTTTGAAACCTATGCAGAAAATAACTCTATTTTTACCATCTATCTGTCTCACATTGTTTTATTAAGAAAGAACGTTTCAGCATGAATTTCATGAGATGGAGCAGATGACTAATTTCTGTCACATGGCTGCAAGGCAAGTTTCTTGAAACTCTGTCAGATTTCTGAAGCTATCCTCTGCTGTAGCTCTACCTCCTTTGCTAGGTAGCAGGCGTTCATCAGGAATGCAGGGTAATTTAAAAGTGATTATTGGCATGGGTGCTTCCAAGTGTAGGTCATGCTCTGTTTCTTAATGACAGTTAGATACTGCTCCATTAACTGTGAAAACTTTCCAGCTGTACATTTGCTATTTGTCTATTTTTCTGTGATAAAAATGAACAGTAGGAAATGATACTTTAAAAAGCAAGATCACATTTCAAGTTCAATTACACTTTGGCCTATCTTGCCACTGAAATACTCATCATTTTAAAGAAAAAAATGTAAGAGTTCTTAAGCTATTATCATTGGAATCATTTTTGTCTCCTCTCTCTATTTTACATTTAGACCCTATAGACAAACATTGTCACCTTACAATATGGACCTTACAGATCCATAAATCCTAACACATCTCTCTAGTCCAAAATACCTATTTAACAGTTATTGTTATGTTCAAGTAAAAGCCTTCATTCAGCCTATATATCACTACAGCCAGCAAGATATTCTTCAAAGTTAGGATGAATTGAATCATTCTTCAGACCCACACCCTCCAGTAGCTTCACATTTGTGTCTAACTAAAGACCAAAATAATTACTGTGAATCACAAGGTCCTACAGAATTGTCCCAGGGTGGCCTGATTTCACTCCATGCTACTCGTCCTTGCACTGGCTCTGTCTGGCCACACTGCCTAGCTTGCTGCTGGACAACACCGGAACAAGTTCTTTGCCTGCACTTCCCTCAGCCTAGATAGCTACTCCTCTAGATGCTTGCACTGGTTTTCTGTTACTGTGATAAAATGTTTTAGAAAAACATATTAAAAGAGGAAAGATTTCCTTGGCCCTTAGTCCCAGTCCACACATCCTTAGCTATTTTGTTTTGAGGCCTTAGATAAGCTAGACTAACATATAGAGGACTATGTGACCAAGCAAGGTGGCTTACTTCAAGGAAGATAGGAAGCAGAGCCAATGTAAGCAAAGACTGAGATCAAGGTATACCTTTTCATGGCATGCCACTAGTGACCTACTTTCCCCAAAGGACTCTTACTATATCATTTCTACTGCATGCTAATATCCCGTTCAACTCTAATTCCTCAGGGGCTTAACCACTGTTGATATTAGAGCTCTCCCTGATCGGTCACCTAGGTACACTCCAGTACTACTGACAAGGTCTCTAACACATGAACTTTTGGGAGACAGTTTGAATTCAATTGTGACAATATTCATCTGCACCTTTTTGGTCTCATTTAACACTTGACCTTCTATTTAACACCTGACCAGTCTATTTCAGATTTCTGTCTCCTTCTACTGCCTTAGTCCTAAATTTATCATCATTAACTAGGATGGATACATTTTACAGGATGGATATTTTTATGTGAAAAGTTGGTCAGAGATTGTCTTAATATATTTCCATAATCTCTGACAACTTTGGGAACCATATCTATGCAAAAAGCATAATTCTCAAATCCACAGATATAAATCATAAATCATTTCAAAACAAATGATACAATATTAAAACAAAACAGCATTGCGTACACATATTTAAAATTTGGTGGATATAATTTCTAAGGTATGTGCTACTAATGCAACTTAGGGTCATCAATAATACAATTCCTTTATGAGGTATTCTACCTTGTTTCCCTTAATTATTTAAAAACACTGCCAAAGCTTTTGTTCCATTACACAGCCTAAACATTTCATTCTTGTAGACAGCTGTAACTGCTTATATTGTTAATATCAAACATTTTTTCAATAAAAGTTTATGTGTTATGGAGATACTGCAGTGTTATGAGCACTTTCCTGCCAGCCTGGTCCCAGAGCAGAGTCAGCCCCAAATAACATATGGAGATGCTGTATTAGATATAAAGCTGCTGGCCTGTTACTAGTCAGCCCCAAATAACATATGGAGATGCTGTATTAGATATAAAGCTGCTGGCCTGTTACTAGTGTTTTTTTATTGGTTAGTTCTGTCTTAAATACTAACCCATAATTACCAATATATGTATTTCTACATGGTATTATCTTACCGAGAATGTCAGACTCTCATCCTCTCCTCCTGAGATCACATCTTGACTGTGTCCTATGTTTCCCAAAATCCTCTACCTCTCCTAGTTCTTCCTGTCTTGCTTCTCTATTGGCCAACAATGTTTTACTCACTAGCCAATAAGAGAAACATATTTACAGAATGACATCTCCCATCCTTACAGTACTTTTTACAATAGCTAAGTTATAGAACCAACTGTTGTCAAACAACAGGAATGTGAACAGACTCATGTGTAAATCCAAAGATCCTAAATAACTATACTAATTTCATTCAATTTCTGTGATAAAACTAGCTTTGTAATACAGACAGAACAACCTGCCTAGAGAATGGTGTAGCCTAGAAGATGTTGTAATGTCCAACATTAGATAACTATCAAGACAGTCAGTTCCCCCATAGACATGACTATAGGAAATCTGACCTGGTTAATTTAGACTCTCTTCTCACGTGACTCTAGGTTTTTTCAAGTTGACAGTCAAATCTAATTTGGAAAACAGTTAAGGAAATTTTAAGCAAGAAGAGGTAGTGAATTATCTGGTTTCAACTTATGCTCAGAGCCATGGTACCCAAACTAGTATAGAACCATTACAAAACATAGAGTAGTATCATTAAATATAGAGAACCCAGAAATTAACCTACATAAAACAACCATCCAATTTTTTAAAAATTTGATTCTTAACTAATATGCCTAGAATTTGTGGGAAAGGCAACATCTTTAATAAATTGTTCAGAGAAAACTGGATATCCAGAGATAGAAGAACAGAAGTAGATTCCTCCCTCTAACCCTATCAGAAATTCAAGTAAATTAAACAAAACAAAACAAACAAACAAAAATAGCATGAACAACCTTAATCTGAATCTACTAAATTAAAAAAAGAGAGAGGAAATACGTCAAGATACAGCTAAGCAATGGTTTTTTAAATAGCTTAGCAAAAATAGCAACGATTGACCAGTAGAATTTTATGAAATTAAAAACATCTATACAACAAATGAAATAATGTACAGTAAATGAATAGAAATAGAAGGAAGTTTATTGCAGATATTCATCTGACAGGTGATTAATACACAGACTATATAAATACCCCTAACTCCTCCAGTCTCTTTATCATCTGTCACAGAAGCAAGACGATGAAAGCATCACAAGAAGACACATGTATGTGCTGCAACTCTTACTCTAAAGGTTACTACCGTCAGATGTCTACCTGTGGCAAATGTGGCTACTCTGCCCATGCAGGAGATAGTATACCTGGAGCGCCAAAGCTAAGAGGCAGAACACTAATGGAACTAGGTGCCTGAGGAACCAAAAAATTGTTCATCACAGATTCAGGCATGGATTCTGTGAAGGATCAACACCTAAAACCAAGAGGGCAGCATACAGTTTATCTTGAGGATTTCCATTGTTCATAAAGTAAATGTGCTGGCTTCCAAAACAAAAGAAAATGAACAAACAACAACAAAGAATTCAGTTAAACACCTCCTCAAATAATTGAACCAATTAGCAAGCAAATGAATTGAACAGACAATTTGCAAAAGAACTGCAAATGGCCAATGAATTCAAGACAAAATGTTCATCTTTATCAAGAAAATGCAAATCAAAATTACACTGAGATTTCAGCTCACCACACACAGGATGGCTATCATCAAGCAATGAGCAATAGATGCTTGCAAGGCTGTGGGGAACACTGAATGCTTGGGAGGAATATAAATTAGTCCAGCAAATAGCAAAATGAAAATGTAACTACCATGAGATGCAGATATCAAAGTCAGTATGTAACTGACTAGTAACCACCCTAGCTCATTTTATTATCATACTGCTTTCTTTTTTAATTGAACATTTTTTTGCCTTACTTATTTTATTTTTTTTATTAATAATTTTCCCAAGCCCGATCAGTTTCATCTTCACAACCTCCTACACCCATCTACTCCTCCTCCTTTCTCTTCAGCAATGGGTAGTCCTCCCATGCATATCAGCCAGCCATGGCATATCAAGTTGTAGAAAGACTAGGCATCTCCTCTCCTTACTGAAGCTGCACTAGGCAGTTAAGAGGAAAAGTTGCAAAAGCTGGTAAATCAAAGACAATCTCTTCTCCCACGGTTAGGATTCCCACAAGAAGACCAATCTACAAAACTGTAACATATGTACAGAGGGCAATCTCATGCGAGCTCTCTGGCAATTCAGTCTCTGTGAGCCCTTATCAGCCAAGGTTTGTTAATTCTCTGGGTTTTCTTGTGGTGTCCTTGAACCCTCTGGCTTCCACAATACTTCCTCCTCCTCTTCAACAGGATTCCCCTAGTTCCACCTAATGTTTGGCTATGGGTCTCTGCATCTGTTTCTATCAGTTGCTGGATGAAGCCTCTTTGATAACAATTGGACTAGGCAGTGATCTATGACTATAGCAGAATATTGTTAGGAGTCATGTCAGTCACTTTTTTTTTCCCCAATCGTTTTTGGTCCTATCCTAGGTCTCTTGTGGTAGAATATTATTTTCAGCTGTGTGGCTTTTGTTTATGCTGCATTTGTTTAACTCTGTGAAGCTCCGTTATTGTGCCTGTCTAAAAAAAAAAAAAAGAGAGGAGCAGCAAGAGAACAAGGAGAGGAGGACTATGGGAGACCAGCCACCAAGATAGCCAAAGAGTAAAAAGGAAAGTAAGATAGACAGAAGAAAGGAAAAAGCCCAAAGGAAAAGGTAGAAAGGTTCATTCAAGTTAAGAAAAGCTGAATAGCAACAAGCCAAGCTAAGGTCAGGCACTCATCACTATAAGCCTACATGTGTGATTTCCTTGGGAGCTGTGTGGTGGGCCCCACGAAGAGTCAAAGGATAAAAAAACATCTTGCAATATAGTGGTGCCCAACGTTGGGCACCAGTTTGTTGTTTTCCCTTTTTAATTGTGGTTGCCATTTAAGCTATGGCTATCCTATTCAGCATCTGTCACTCCACCGCTACCAGCAACAGCTAGGCCCCAAGAGTCAAAGCCTGAAGGAACATGCATTGACTCTTTCATGCTACTAAGGAAACTTATTTAAATCTCTGTCCCACTGAAGAAATCAAGATTCAGAGATTGTAGGCCAGCTCCACTTCTAGATGATTTTTGTTTCTTGATTCACCCAGCTGTGAGCAAGCTGTCATCACCACAGGTGCAAGCCATTCCTATCATAGTACATTACCTGCTGTGATGGACCATCCTCCAACTGAGAACCAAAATAAATCCTTCCTCCCTTCAGTTGCTTCTTGTCGAGTATTTGGTGACAGTGATAAGAAAAGTAACTAATGCAATCAAGTGCTATTTGAGAAATGAGGCATTGCTATTATAACCTTGACCGTGTGATATTTTAGGCATTTGGAAGGCATGAAGAATCAACTTGGGAGGATGTATAACAGCCTAGAGAAGTCCTAGCTTTCTGTAAGCAGAACTAATGGGCCATTATGGTAGGAGAACACCAGACAGAAACTACAAAATGAAGTGAACTCATGCAGTTTCAGAAGAGAACTCAGAGTGAATTGGACTGATGGCAGTTCATTTTATATTCTAACATAAAATTTGGCTGCATTTTGTCCATGTCCTGAAAACATGAGTGAGGCTGAATTCGAAAGGAATGGACTGACTTATTTTGTAGAAGAAATTTCAATACAGCATAGTATTCATGGGTGTTTATTGCTGCTTTTCTCCTTATAAAAGCAGTACCTTAAAGTAAGTAGAGCAGAACCATGGGGAAAGAACAAGAAAGGAGTATATGACAATGTAAAGTTGCAGGCATGGTTCAAATTGATGAGATATCTGTCATTATCACAGAGACTGGCTCCATTAAATAGAAACCATGAGCTTTACTTGTGAGGGAGAAAATAAGGTGTCTTGAGGCAAATATCGTAACCATCAAAAGGCCCAGGGTGTATAAAATGTAAAATGTCTGAAAATATAGGGCCTTTAGTACATTCTGCTGGAAACAGTAATCTAGGGAAGTTTGTTCAGGTTTAGCTACAAAGTCCCATAGAGGCTGCTGTAGCTGTGGTGCCAAGGTAGAGGCTAAATCTCAAGCTAGCATCAGAGCTGGTCTTCATCCTCATGGTTTTGGTTTTCTAAGAATGTGAAATGCAAGAAATTTGCTATCTTAGAGAGTTATATGAAATTTCCAGAAAGTTGCAGAGGTCAGCAATGTGAAGCAGGTCCATTTCCTGCCAGGAAGCCATTGTGGTCATTATTTAAATCTGTGAAGGTGAAGTCTAATTTATAATAGAGAACCCAGGATATTTGGAAATTTAGAAATGTGGGACATTTGCCTAGGAAATCTACAGGCACTGAGTGGACCTGCTCCAAGAGAGAGTACACACACATACCAGATAACAAAGCTAAAATGTAGCAGGACCCAAGTCTGTGGAACAAAAGGATTGCTTCTGCCTGCATTCAGGACAAATGTTCCATTATCCCTTTTTGAAATGCCTTCATAGACTCACTGAAATGAATGCTTCACTTATTCAGTAAGCATATATTAATCCAACAGTCTGACATCCAAGATTAACTATCAAAGTCCATTCCTTCTCGATTTCACACCAAACACACCTCTCCCTCTCTCTCCCTCTCTCTCTTTGTCTCTCCCTTCCTCCCTCCCTCTCTCTCTGTCTCTCTCTCTCACTCCTCTCTCTCTTTAAAAATAAATTTATTTGTTACTGGAGAAAGGCATGGCAATTTGCAGGAGTCAATTTTCACATTCTACCATATAGGAGCTGCAGAGCAAACAGAGGTCATCAAGCCTGGCAACAGATACCTTTGTCCACTGATCCATCTTAGTCATCTGAAAAACATATCTCTTTAAATCCTTGTGCTGGCATCTTGATCTGAGTAAAGAGGGGAAAGGAGGTGGCCAAAAGAATACCCGTATTTTTATCCCTCTATTTCCAAATCTGTTCAAATGTCAGCTCGCTCCTGTCACCATATCTGGGGGCTGCTCCTGCCACCATGCCCTCCTCATCATAATGGACTCTTAATCCCTCAAATATTATCAGAAAGAAATCCTGAATCCCGTAAGTCATTTTTTATCAAGTGTTTAGTCACAGGAATGAGAAAAGTAAATGAAAGATCCCTTTGTTGTTTCTTTTGTAGTAAAATGGAGCATTGGAATCCATCATTACTGAAGTCTCTTTCTACTCTGTGTGGTGCTATCTTGTCTGTACAAATAAAGTGTGTCAGAAGATCAGAGGGTGGAGTTTGCCACGAGCTAACCATAGAGGTCTGGGAATCTGTACAGACAGACAGGAATTGAGATGGCTGGGCAGAGAAAGGAATATAGATGGGAGAAAACAGAAAATCTCTCTTTTCTGCTAGGTAGCTAGAGAGGTAAAGGTAGCTTTGGTTTGCACCTTCTTCTCTCTGATCTCAGCATTTTCCTCTATATCTGACTTGGCGCTTTTATTATTAAGACCTATAAGGACTTGTGTTAGAACTCTGTGATTTAGAACAGATTATATATTATCTACCAAATTCATGAACTAAAAAAATTAAAAGTAGCAGTACAAGGCTGAAGAAAACTAATATTTATCAACAAAAATACCAAAAATCATGATGATATTATAATGCTAATGAAGACCACAGATGGTGATGTTCATCTGAATTTCAGATATTTGCAGCTTTTCAGATGTAGTGAATTTTGCAAAGCAGAAAAATACACATAATAGTCCAATAGGACTCAGCAGGACATTACAAATATCTGTTAACATGGATACTAAAAACTAAAAAGCTTCTTATTGAGGCCACACAAATAAGATAATACCGTAACACCTATTATATTCCATGGTTAAAAAAAATAAGTAGTCGTTAATATTTCTACTTCATATGTTTTCTTTCTTTTTTTCTTTTTCTTTTTTTTTTTTTTTTTTGAATGTCTTTATAGATAAGTCTGTATCATGGTGTATGTTTTCTCAATGTTTAGCTTTCTGCATTAATGACCAGGCAAGAAGAAAGCCAATTTCTTCATATTAACCTGAAGAAACACGGGAACAGAATCATTTAAAAGCTCTCTGTGGAAGGTTCAAAGTTCTTTGCATACTCTTATATGCACTTTGGCCAACCTCTTAGCACACTTAATGTCTTTAGTGAGAAGTGAGTCAAACTAATGGACCATAGAACTGGCCACATAGAATTATCCAAGGAATATACTAAGCATAAGATTATATGGGCTTTATCCAAGAATAGTATTCAGTATGTATAGGACAGGGTCAAAGTGTCAAAAACTTTAAAGGACCATTACTCTATCATTCAGTTCCTGATGTGTTTGGCTTTGATGGAGGTGGTCTACACACATTTGGTACCTGCTGATAGAACACTGGCTTTTACAGATCATAGTGCATAGGGACCTACTTATGAGTCCATAAGGAGCTTGAGATGGTTTGATGATAATCTCTAGATTGCTAGAGACATTCTACACTTCACAGGGCCCAGAAGGGCTGGAGTGATACCTCAATGGGTACAAGTAGTTGCTACACAAGCATGACAACCTAAGTTTTATCCAATAGACTGATGATGTATAGAGAAGCAACTCCTTAAAGCATTTCTCTGACCTGCACAATGCACCAATGCACATATGCACCCATACTCACTCACTCATATATGGTATGTTTGCCCCATATTAAAAATGTTCTATAAAAAGAAACGATGTTTCAAATAAGAATAATGGGTAATAAATGGAACATAATTATGTTGTGAAGATACAGAAATATGTCTAGATATTCTAACATTTATAGGAAATATTATACCTTAATAATTAAGGGTAAGTCCCCATTGAAGTCTCCAAATTACTTGTATGAATTTGGAAAGAGGATAGCAAAGATTAGTTTTTTGTTGGGTCTTTTCCTGGAAACCATTTTCTTCTAATGTATAGAATTCATGTTTTTAAGGAAAATGTGTTCAATTTTGAAAGATAGTGGGCACACGGCCTAGCTCACAATCTGGGTTATTTTTGTGCACACACACACACACACACACACACACACACACAGGCACGCATACACATATAGATGTACATACAATTCAATAGCAGTGTAAATAGTGCAAAAATGAAAATCAATGGTGGATCATTGAATTGATAGTAATTAGAGTAGTTTCTGTGCATAGACACACAATCTGTGTTCAGCATAATTCTATTAGCCACTGTTCTGTGGGTACTGGCCAGTTTTCTGGCTTTACACTCATTCATAAATAATCCTTATCTGGTAGTAAATGTTTGGTCTTACAAGTTATCATATGAAAGGTTCATGGCATCTTATTTGTTATCTTGTTAATTAATGAGTTAAATTAAAAGTGCAATAATCCTTGCTTATCTGAAACACTTAAAAATTTATTCCCAGATCTGTTCAAATTTTTTTTTAAAAAAATATGTACTGACTACATGCTAGAGTCTTCAATGTTTTCATTAGAACATTGGCATCCTGGGGATGGCAAGGAAAGAGAAGTCACTTTCAAAATTTGACTATGTAAAATATAAATTAAATATTGAATATATTTTTCCCATCTTGCTTGTTTGTTGTGAAGGTGGCAAGGTACAATGTGAGCTACTAAATAAAGAGTTCAATGTGGCTAAAGCCTGAAGTCTTTGAGTAACAGGAAGATGAAAGAATTTGGAAGACAAATCTTCTAGTGACTAGAGTTCCAGATAATCTATCAATCACAAATGTATGAGAGTCTGATAGGCAAAGACAAATAAGAAAATGCATGCTATTTTAAGCCATTAAGTTTTAATGGCAGTTTTGAAACAATGAAAAATGTTATATTTTTCTCAAGAAACTTTTAAAATATACCCTGACAATACCAACAAAGCCTAGGGTTAGTGTGGACCTCGAAACTGTTATTGCTAACATTCAGATCAATTGCCTCCAAGAACTGGTTTTACAGTATCCAGGTCTAAGTGTGCCACACTTGAAACAAGCTGTCGAAACAGCACAAAGAAGGAAAATAAAAACCAGGGACTGAGGTATTGGTATTGTTGTGGTAGGTCTGACACTGCTTTTGTTTGGAAGAATGTTTTCAGTACTGCTCAATGGGCCATACTAGGAAGAATATGGTAGGTAATGGTGGTGAGAGTAATCTGAATTGTAGATGCTAGCTCAAGATATTTCAGAAGAGAATAATTTTGGTGTGTTGATGAGAGATCATTCTTGTGATAGTTTGGTGAATAATGTGGCTGCTTTTTTCCCTTGTCCAAAGAGTCTGTCTGAGGCTAAAATGAAGAGTTTTGGATTAATTCTGTTGGCAGAGGAAATCTCAAAACAGCTTAGTATAGACTGTGTTGTACGATTACTAGTGTTAACTCTAATGAAGATTTACAATGAAAAGGAGCAAGCTGATCACGGAAAAATATTTGAGAAGAAAAATAGCACCAGAGAGTGGAATAGAACTAAATTATGTATTGAAGGAGATAAACATTAAGAAATAGAATAAAGGCAGTGGTGAACTCAGGGCAAGGTCCTACCCAGCTAAGTTTCCAACTTGTGAAAAGGAATTGAAGAAAAGTTAGAGCTGGGTATGGTGGCACAGTCCTTTAATCCCAGCACTTGGAAGGCAGAGGCTGATGAATCTCTAAGTTTGAAGCCAGCCTGGTTTACATAGCAAGTTTCAGAACAGCCAAGCTCAGGCACTGAAGAAAATCATCTAAAATAGAAAATGGGGGAAGATGTAATTGAAAGATCACTGAGTTCAAGGCTTCCCTGTTCTACAGATCCAGTTTCAGTTCAGCCACATTTACACAGTGAAGGAAACCACTGAAAACAGAAAGTTTGTGAAGATGTAATTGAACAAGTAGGCCACATTCCAGCCCCAGCAAACAGCAAAACTCTGCAGCCTTGGCCACATGGTTCATACTTTAGAGTAAAGGACAAAAGGGGGCTATAGAATTTGATTCATGTCTAAGGAAAGCAACTGAGGTCAGGCATGTGTCAGGGGTGTCCTGGAGTGGTCATTGCACAAAGCTGTGAAGTTGAAGCCTGGATTGCCTTGAAGACCCCCAGATGTTGGAGATGACAGAGCTGTGGGATACCTACTGAAGAGAGCTGCTAACAGAAAGTGGAACCACCCCAAGAGAAAGAACTATGTTGCATCCAACAAAGTTAAAAGGGGTTGGAGATCTGAGGAGCATTTTGAAATCAAACATAACAAGGCAGAGTTTGGAGTTTGTCCAGCTGGTTTTTGGATGGATGCATATATATATATATATATGCGCACAATTTTAGAGGGGATTACAGTTAAGAGATTGAATGAATCTCAGAAGAGACTTTGAGCTTTAGATACTTAAATAAGTTTGAGATTTTTATAGACTGTAGGGAATTTTGAAGTTGGATTGAATGCATTTTTGCATTCTGATATGGCTATAAGCTTTGGGGCTAGGGAGTAGAATGTGGTGGTTTGAAAGAAAATGATCCCCAAAGGGAATGGCAATATTAGGAGGCGTGGCCTTATTGGAGTAGGTATGGTCTTGCTGAAGGAAATATGTAACTGTGGAGGCAGGCTTTGGGGTCTCATATACACTCTAGATATCACCCAAATGTTTCAGACTACTTCTTGTTGTTTGTAAGATGTAGGACAGTCTGCTACTTCTCATGTCTGCCTGAACACCACCATGATGATAAACTAAACCTCTGAAAATGTAAGCCACCCAATTAATGTTTTGCATAAATAAGAGTTGACAAGGTCATATGTCTCCTCACAGCAATAGAAACCATAACTAAGAAAGTACTGCAGACAATGACACCAGCAAAAGGTAAATTTTAGCTTGTCATGACATATAAATATGAAATTATTCTTTTCATCATGCCATAAGAGTTACTGAATACCCTAGCCTCTGAATCCCATAGTATCTTTTCATGTTTCTTACAATAGATTTTTTTTCCTCTTAAATCTCAGCAATTTCACACCCATGCCATTTTAAAAGTTGGAATGGGAAAGCTTGTCAGTGACTACCTTTTTGGGGTATAAATTCAAAAGTTCAAGCAATTCAAAATATATGAAAATAGAATTTTTATCAAGCTAAAAATTTTCCATAGGGCTGGGGAGATGGCTCAGTGGCTTCAATGCCTAGGACCTCAGCATCAGAGAACATTGTCAGGCAGCCAAGCTCATGGAAAGCTTTGAGTTTTGGGTGCTCTCTTAAGGAAATGAGGCAGGGAGCAATAGACAAAAATACTTCTCTGGCTTCTGCATGCAAATGAATAGGGGAATAAACCCATAAACTCACATTTACATACCTGTATACAATATACATATATATACAGATGCAGTTAACACACACACACACACTTACACACACACACACACACACACATACACACACACACTCCATAATTTTCTGCAAAGCTAGGGAACAACCAACAGAACAAAGAGATAAGACACTGAGTCAAGAGAAAAAAGACATTTGTAAATCACGTATGAGAAACTGGCTGTTATCCAAAATGGAAAAGCAATATAACTTGATATTGAGTAAACAAATAACCTGTTTGGCAGAGAAACCAAACAAACATTACCTCAAAGAAAACAGATAAGTAATAAAAAGGCATAGAGATGTTAAAACAAAACCATCAACATCAATCATCAATTGTCAAAGATATAAAAATAAAATGATGTGACATTACCTAATACAAATTAGAGTATGTAATCTTCAAAAGATAGCAAGTGTTACAGAGGAGGTGGGGCAAAGTAGACACTGGAACACTTTAGGCAGGAATGTAAATTAGTAAAGCTATATGGAAAGTACAATGGAGGTTACACAAAAAGTGAGAGCCAACTATCAAATAACCTAACAATATTTCCACAAAGTGCATTTTCAAAGGAAAGAAAATTTAGATTTTGAAGAGACACACACGCATTTGTGTTTATTATGTATGTACAATAGCCAAGGCATGGATGAACAAAATAAAAAATGTGATAAAAATATTGACCTTCTCCCAAGATGTTTGGCACTGATGATAATTGTTAAGTGAAATAATAGAGGCACTGGAAGACAAATGTCACATCAAATCACTTGTATGTGGGATCTAAAGCAGATGACTCCTAGGAGTAATCAATAGAATGGCTGATACCAGGTAACTTGGGTGGGAATGTGGAAAAACACTGATCAAATGATACAAAATTTCAGCTACATAGGAGGGAAATTTTCAGGAGGCTTATCATATGTGATGACTATTGTTAAAAGAAATACATTACATTCTTAAAATATTTTCATTTGACACTATTTATGCAGATTTAGGAGGGACAATATGTTTTGATTCATGTGTGCATTGTGTCTACTGAATTTAGTAAGTCTTATCTATCTTTACTAATCACTTTTTTATTGTGAGCACATTTCAATTTTTCACTTTTTTGTCTTCCTAAGGTTGGATCTCCCATGATCCAAAATGGCATCAAATTTATGATGTAGCCAGGGCAGGCCTTAAAGTCATGATTATTTTGTCTCTACCTCTCAAATTGTAAGCCACCATGTCCAGCTTAACTTAGAGAGAGGAAAATATTGTCAGTTATATTCATTCTGCTGTAAGGAGAACATGCCCTATCAAACAACCATAGTGTTTAGTGTGACCAACAAATCCATCGCCCTTCCTCTCCTTATTCTCTCTGGTTTTCCTATCTACTGCTCTCAACTTCTATGAGACACTCTAAAAGAAGTACTATATATCTAAAAATTGCTAGGAGAGTAAATTTTCAGTTTTCTCAACCAACACATACCCCCCACATACACATATACACAAGGTAAGTACAAATACACAATAACTTAAAAAATATGTTAGTTATTTCATTTTTTTACCATTCCCCAATGAATATATACTTCAGGACGGCAAGTTTTTCCTATACCTCATCTCCTCCACTAAAAGACACAGAGCACCCAAGTGGAAAGCAATGTGGTATGAGAAAGACGACACTGACTTTGAAACTGGAAAGGCCTGTGTTGAAGTTCTGGCTGTCACTGTGATATTTGGGGGTGGGGGTTGATCACCTTGATTATGTTAAGGATGAGAAGCATCTTTGGGTATGTCTGTGAGGATATTTCCAGAGAATATTAACTAAAGGGAAGGACATGCTCTGAGTGTGGGCAATGCCATCTCTGGGGCTAGGGTCTCAGAATTAAAAAAAAAAAAAAAAAAAAAAGCATAAAATCGGCTTTATATCACCTTTTCTTTTTCCTACTTTCTGAAAAGCCAAGTAGCATAGCATCCAACCACTGACAGGAGCTGGTCTCCATGCTGTTGCCTTTAGCCACAGACTGTGCATTCTGAATTTCGAGCTAAGTCCTTCCTTTATGTCACCTCCTGTTGTGTACTGGGTCACAGCCATGAGAAAGTAAGTACAATACTAACTTCAGAGTGTTGGATCAGCCTGGCTCTTTACACAGCATCATGGTTTGAGTAAGAATGGCTCCCCATAGGCTCATAGATTTGAATACTTGATTCCAGGGAGTGGCACTAAGGGGAAGGATTAGGAGGTGTGGCCTTGTTGGAGGAAGTATGTTACTGTGGGTGGGCTTTCTTTGAGCTTTCAAAAGCCCATACCAACTTCAGAATCTCTCTCTTCCTGCTGCCTTCAGATCTGGTGTAGAACTCTCAGCTGCCTCTCTAGCATCATGTCTGCCTGCATTCCCCCAAGCTCCCCACCATGGTGATAATGAACTAAACCTCTGAAACTGCTGAAAGCCCCAATTAAATGCTTTCTTTTATAAGAATTGCCTTAGTCATGGTGTCTCTTACGGCAAGACTGACTAGGACACACAGGTTTCCACAGCAAATCTCTTGATATAGTTGAATTAAAGGCTTTAATCTTGACAAGACAAATTGAATGATAAGCCCCAGCAGATGTCTGATAAGCAAGGGTCATTTACATTATGGCTCACCATCTTATTTTTGTTTTTCTCAAGGCTAGTCCCAGAGCATCCCCCAGCATATTTTACTAAAAATCCCTTGGGTAAGATCTTTAGAGGAGACACAGTATTTTACTTATTTGCCTATGTCAGGATCTTGAAAACCCTATTTCCTTGTAATCTCCATCTCAGTCAGAGCCAACTTCTTCAACATAGAAATGTTGCCTCTCAGTCCTTCCTGAATCATGAGAGAAGGTTTGAGTTTGTTGGCATAATGAAGCAGAGTGCAGACCAAATCCAGGCATTCTGCTACAAAGCAAGACACAAGTTGCACACTATCTGAAAATACAAAATAGCCTGACAAAACAACCACAAACCTCTTTCCTGAAATTAACAGTACATGTTTGGTTGCTTTCTGAGTAGAAAGAATTAGAGCATCTGAAAACAGGAGCAGTATCTTTCAACTTAAGAGTTTTGCTCGTGGGCAGTAGCAATATGGCTCTGTGGGTGAGAGCACTTGCTGTTACCCTCATGACCTGAGCTCAACCTGGAACACACATGGTGGAACAAAACAACTGACTTCTGCAAGATGACCTACACACACACACACACACACACACACAAAACACTAGAAAAATAAGTAAATATTAAAAAGTACATTTGTTGGTAGTTTTAACTTTTGTACTGTGCATATATATATATATATATATATATATATATATATATATATCTTACATAAAATGTTATTAATTGCAAAATGTGCATTATCCAATTACTTAGCTTTATACCCAACTTTGTACCAACTTTGTACTCTTTTAGTAGGCAAACACAATAACTCAAGGTCTTTTATTTCAAAAGTAATAGAAATGCAATTTTTTTCACTCTGAAAAGATAGCCACACCCAAATGCTTAATGGTTAAGCTTTTCATCCAGTTCTGATCATCAGTGTGGTTAGGAGGAATTCTCTTGGTGCTCTCTCTCTCTCTCTCTCTCTCTCTCTCTCTCTGGCCTTCTCCCCAAGGACAGAAAACAAAGAAAGCTTCTCACCATTTGTCAAGCCAAGTGTTGGTAATTTGCTGCAGCTTGAAGCACTTCACCCCTGGTGGGAACACCATACTCATCGCAAGCAATCATTTTCTCTTCACCTCCAGCAATGTTAGATTCCTGAGTTGCTAGATGCCCTGATATTCTATCCTTTAAAAAAGGATGTTAAAATTAATATAATATTATTCATAATTAAGGTTATAACATTAATATAATAATATTAAATTTAATATTGCCTTTGTATAGAAGAGTCAGACACAACGAGGAAGGGAATAAAACTTATAATACAAAAGTCATCTTAATCATCCTTAATTAAGAACAAGTCCAAGCAATCATAGCAGCAGTCTTAATGGAATTATGATTCTTATCAGTGTTAGTCAAATGTAACTCCTCAAACATTTGAAGCTATCATAAGCCAGAAAGCAAAGTAAAAGAAAACAAATATTGAGCTGAATTAAGGCCAATTAACTCCTAATGTAGAAAAATGAAATGTTTTCTACTTTTGGTAGAAAAGAAGTTTCTAAGGTCAGAATGAGGATCGCACAAGATACTTTGAAACCATTCCTGGCCAGGTGGATCAGTAGCAAGGGTGGTGCCAGTTACTTGTACCAGCCCTAACAAGATAATACAGTTGAGAAATTAGGAAGGAATTTGAACTCAATAGTGCAATAGTGTGAGATGGTATCTATCACAAAAGGCTCTGCCTGGGCCACGGCTTTCTGCCCAGGCTTCTGTGTGGTCAGATGGAGGGAGTGAGGTGTGCACATTCTCCACTCTGTATTTTCCACAAGGAATGAGAGGTCCTGGGATTTAGAGGCTGGAAAGGCAGACCCACCCCCAGGTCCCATTGGGGACTACATTTTCTTTGTTTTCCCTCTACTTCCTACCCTACCCACATACTTTCCTAATTCCTTACTTTTCACTTACAAATCATTAACCACTTTTGAGAATGACCTCTCTTAATAGGAATTTGCTGCTCTTCCAGTTGAATTTCTTCTCTTCATTTTACCTGTTGAGTGTGTGACTTTGAACAAAATTCCCTCTCTTTTTTGCTACTTCCTATCCTAGATATAAAACACAAATGGTAATGTTCCTACTGTTTAAGATGACTGGGGATTAAACACGTTGGAAGTTTGTATATATAGTGCTGCACTGTATGAACTGTGACTGTTTCTCGTATTCTATTTATATATTTAGTCTATATTCCTCACTCTTAGCATTTTCATTCCTCATTATTTTGACATTCCTCTTGTCCTCTTAAGTCTCTTCTTACACTTAGGGTTTCTTGATAACTTACTGCAGTCGCCAGTATTTGTCCTGCCTTTTACATGCCTTTTGTTGGTCTCCAATTCCCTCTTCTTTTTTGGTTACTGGATTGGTTGTGAGTAGGCAGGTCATGGAGACTATTTCTACAGAGGTCATAGATTTAATGTTTTCCCTAGATTGAAGTCAGTAAGAACTTAGTCTAGAGAAGTGGTTAGCAAGCTTTTGTGTGGCTGCTAGTTACCTAGAGGGCTTGTTGAGGCACAGACTTTTGGCATCATACCCGAGCTCCTGATCCAGACACACACCTCTACTAGGCTCTCAGAGGATGCTGATACTATTGGCTGGTGACCTCATTTGAAGGGTCATTGGACTGAGTCTTATTGAAAACTAGGGAAACCATTTTCCATGTACAATAGTTCATTTCTAACTCATAGATTTCTAACTCATAGGATTCTTATACTTTAAAAATATATGTATATTCTCGGTACTCAGTCTGAACTATCACCGAATCATAATTCTAGCTCTGCACATGGGTCACTGATCAGCTGAAGAGATTACCCACTAAGCCCTCAGATAACTCATACTGGCTGTTTTTGTGTCAACTTGACACAAGCTATATTAATCGAAGAGAAAGGAGCCTCAGCTGAGGAAACGTCTGCATGAGATCTAGGTGTAATGCATTTTCTCAGTTAGTGATCAATGGGAGAGGGCCCAGCTTTTGTGGGTGGTCCCTCCCAGGCCTGGTTGTCCTGGGTTCTATAAGAAAGCAGGCTGAGCAAACCCTGAACTTCAGGCCAGAAAGCAGCACCCCTCCATGGGCTCTATGCTCTACATCACTTTCTGCCTCCAGATTCCTGCCCTGTTTGAGTTCTTGTCCTGACTCCCTTTGCCAAATAAACCCTTTCCTCCCTAAGTTGCTTTTAGGTCATGGTGTTTCGTTACAGCAATAGTAATCCTAACTGAGACACTACTATATTCTGAGAAAATACATTATTCTGAACAGGATATAATACACACACACAAGACTCTAGTTTGAAAGGTATTAATGAGAGTCTGATATCTCAATTTTCCCCACAGCACTATCAAAATGTGGCTTCTAGAGGAACTCTCCTGCAATTTTCTCCCCACAGACAGCAGAAACAAACTGTGTATCTTGGGTTTGGAGTTTACCTTGCTCTTTCCTAGGCATGTAGCTTAGGATGTGCCATATATAATCCCTTTGGATATCATTTAGGGCAGAGTGTAACAGATGACTAAAATCTCCACACAGGCCCATCCCTGTGCCCTTTCTTTCTCCCAGAAGTATCTGTCCATGTAGTGGGTGCATATTCTTCCCATGCATATTGATATAATTTTATTTTCTTTGTGTACTAATAATAGCAAGAACTGCTAAAAATATATATTTGAACATTTTTTTTTATCTTTTTCACTATATGCATCTCTCCTCTACCTTCATTTCCTTTTCCCCAAGTCTTATAGGGCCCCCAGAATTTGGAATGCAGAGAAATGGCTGGGGTAGTGTTTTCTAGTCTCTGTCTCTAGAGAATAGAGACAGCTATCTTTAGAAAACTAGACTCCTTCGGGATCCCTTTATCAAGTAGGTATAAACAACACAGACTTCTACTCACTAGGAGGGTTTGTCCTTGAAAGGAGTCTCTAAATTCAAGTCACCCTTCTGGCCCCTCCTCCATTTCACACTCCACTACCTCAAACCTGCAGCAATCTGATCAAATGTGTTAAATTATGATCTTGCCATCTCATCAGTGAGCTTCAATACAAGGGGAAGAATGGCCAGTTAGAATTCCTGGAGGCTCACTACCATGTCTGGCCAAAGGGCTCTGGCCAGGTATATGTGAAGTACACAGCTCTACAGAGAAATAGCCTCCTGGCAGGCCAAGAGTCACCTATCACCATTAATTCTTTGTTAATTCTGGCTTCTACACATTCAGCTTTACAAAGACCCAACAGATAAAACTAAGTATAAAAGACCAATTTTCCCCATTTATTCTCTTATTATGTGGCAATTTTTGTCATTTAAGATGTGTCTGTGGTCTTTTTTTGTTCATTATATAATGAAATAAAAGTGCCTTTCAAAAGAAGTCCACAGTAAAATCAGCAGAGCCTGTGAAATAATTGAGTAATGGTGGCCCTCCCAAAAGTCTATGTAACCATTACCCCAAAAACAAGCAAATAAAGAACAGACACTAGTATCTCAGAGGAATTTGCCCAGGCAGAATTCAGTGCGGCAGCTAGAGGCTGCCACGGCAGATATTAAAAATATGTAAGAAGAAACTGTGCACCAGGACCAAGATGTTGGCAGGGCAAGAGGTAGGAATCTAGTTCTATTTTTCTGTATCTGGATATCCATTTCACTCTGTGTGTTTGACTTTACTTTCCCATCATCAAGTTTTAACGGCACTCACTTGTGCATCAGCTGCCTCCAATTCTGCAAATTTCTGCATGACCTCATTGCAGTTGCTGATGCATGCAAGGCAGCTTCTGATTACAAGCGGGAATAAACAACTGGCCCTCTTATTTAAGCATGGCATGGAAGAACAAACATGAACCTCCTCTTCTGAGGATATTGTGTTCATGCTCAGCTCATTTCTGTCATCTGCTTCATGAATAACTGGCAAATAAGGAAGTGGTTTCAGGCTGACATAGATGTCAAAGTGCTTCGTACTTGGATTGTGTTAATAAAAAAAGAATAGAAAACAAATCCAGCTTCTACCATAGTGGCGGAAATGCACTTTAATTGCTGGATTTTATTCATTTATTGTGTGTGCTTATGTGTGTCTTTCCTTGTTTCTCTCTCTGGTGTGTGTGTGTGTGTGTGTGTGTGTGTGTGTGTGATATGTGTGTGAAGATCAAAGGACAACTGGCAGAAGTTGATTTTCTTCTTCTACCATAGGCAATCCAGGGATTGAACTCAGACGGTCAGATTTGGCAGTAACCACTTTTACCCACTGAGCCATTTCACTGGCCTTTGTCTTTAATGTTCAAAATGTAAGCTAGCACTTGACCATTTTAAAAGTTCCCTGTATCTTGACTAGCTCTTGGCTGAGGCAGGCTCTGCATTGTTTCAAATGTCCACCTTAAAGGTAATTCCGAAAGCTTAGGCTCCCATCTACATCGTCTCTGCACCATCCCGTGCCCGTGCCTCTTTGTCCTCAGCAGATTCTGAATCTAGAAGAGAAGTGAGAAGTGAGGGACTAGGATCACTTGGCCCTTACTCCTACCAATGTCACCTGTTACGGAGGCAAAATTCAATGCAAACCTCCAATCAAGGATTCTTGTGTGGAATCCTACATAGCAACTACAACTGTAACAGGTACTATGATAGTGCTTACTACTGCTACATGCTTTTCTATGGGTACATATTAAATTAATTCATTTTATCTTCAACGCAGTTTGACAAAAGTGCTTGCAGTTTAGGAAACACAACATGATTCACCTAAGGTCATTGTCACTACAGTGTCATAACCTGGAAAAGAAATGGAGTCCTAGAAATGAAATAGCAGGGTGACAAGGTAGGGAATTGTGATTACTAGTTGTCCTAGTTAAGGATTTTATTTCTGTGAAGAGACACCATGACCATGGAAACTCTTAATAAAGGAAAACATTTAATTGGGGTGACTTGCTTACAGTTTCAGGGGTTCAGTCTATTATTCTCGTGACAGGGAGCACAGTGGCATGCAGGCTAATGAGATCCTGGAGTAGCTGAGAATTCCACTTCTTGTAGGCAACAGGAAGTCAACTGAGTCACTGTGCAGTATCCTGAGCTTAGGAAACCTCAAAGCCCCCCCCCCCATGTCCCCAGTGAGATACTTCCTCCAACAAGGCTATACCCAATCCAAAAAAGCCACACCTCCTAATAATGCCACTCCCTATGAGATTATGGGGTCATTACATTCAAACTACCACACTAGTCAAAAAGGAGAGGGATAATGAGTTAATGCTGTGTGATTTGAGTTCATATCAGAGAAACATTATAGGATCAACTTAAACAAACTTGAATCTGAAAAAGTTATTTTAGTGTTCAAACATTTTCCAGGAACTTCCAGGAAATTAACAGCCTATTAAATACATTATTCTCCCTTCTAAAAAATTAAAACAAGAAAATGAATGAAAGTTATTTTTCAACTGTAACAGTTATCTAGTACTTTAAATTTATTTTTTTAAGAGGGCTTCTGGGACAGTAAATAAAATATTCCTGAAGGGATTAATAAAATTATCCCTCTCTTATTTATGAGTTGCTTCTTAATGCTCAGATGCCACTTTCAGGTGAGTTGTACTCAGACCCAAATAGAGAAGATAAACATTGTTTGATAACTCCTGGGCAACTGCAAGCTTAAGTCATCAAAACTGAGTTATAGACCCACATCCCAATCTATGGAAATAATTACTCTTGGAGGATGTCACAGAACTTCCAATAGCTTATAAACTATTTGTTATCTAGGTGAACATTTGAAAGCAGGGCATCTCCTTGGGAAGTGTGTGACAAATTAGAACAACTTAGCATTAGGTGAGGCATATTTGTAATGGGGAAGTTTTCCACAGTTTTGATTTGGTGGTTGTTTGTCTGAGTAGAGCATCTGGTTCTAAGTGCTGTAACCTGTTTACAAGCTAACTAAGTTGTTGCTCTGCTACCCAGAGCAGAACTTCTGGATCTTTTAATACATGCATCTGCATGTTAGAACTAATCCATATTTGATGGGGAACTTTGACCTCTGTGTGTATTTTCCTAAAGTACCTTGTGGAAAAGAACAACAGAAAAAACCCATAGCTGGAAACTTATTTTGTAGCACACTTATGCTTTTGTTCAAATTTTAACACATTTCAGTCTTCAGTCCTTATATATCAATTTAGGTAACTATTAATTGCCTTAAAAGAAGAGAGGTATAAAGTGTGAAAGATACTAAATATTGATATGCCCCTTTAAATTTATTTAAGTGTTTTCAGACATGAAACCAACCCCGACTGCACATCAACATATACAGACTGAAATTTCTCCAAAAATTTGCATAAGAACTTGTTCTCCCAGTTGAGCAATGGAATTATTTACACAGTCTAGGGTGTCAGACCTCAGACTATCAGCTACATTTAAAGCCTTTCAGTAGTAAATATTTTGTCATCCCAAACATAAAATATTACGACCATCTCCTTTCATAAGAGAATAATGCTACCTTTTCCAAAAGCTTAATTTTAGCTATCTTAAAGAAAAATGCTGCTTTTACTTTTCATCTTCTGTCTATTTAAGGAGAGATGGCCTTTGCAGGAATTGTCAACCCAGAATGAAGAATGCCCTTTAGTTAGTCTTCTGATTTTCAAAGGATGAAATTTCCTCTTTCCCTTCTGTGAAGTTGGTACACAGAGTCACATATACAGCCCTCCAACTGTAAGTATTCTCTTACTGAAACTGCAAGAATGGATTTCACAGTCATAATCTCAATCATCATGTGAATCCTAAGGATTCCAGAACCTAAGGGTCACACTCCAGCAGCAGTCTAGCAACACCAGGTGACAGAAACAAGAATTCAAAGACATTCCTGATTAAAATAATGGAGACTTCTGTATTCACATATCACTCTTCAGGGCATAGCTGTCAGAGTTTGTAAAGGAGGACATAGGAGCTATAATAATAATAATAATAATAATAATAATAATAATAATAATAATGTTATGCTGCAGCCTGAGTAGCCAAAGATGACATCATTGAAAAGATGCTATCTCAGGAAAACAGGAAAAGGACCACAAGCTACAGGCAAAGTGGAGACAACAGCATGGACCAAGAGCTTAGTAAAATTGTTGCTGTATTCAGTGTTGACACCATTGTGGCTGGAGCAGAGAACTATAGTTCTGGAGCAAAGAACTATAGTTGACTTGTTAAAGTTACTATTGCTGTGATGAAACACCATGACCAAGCAACTTGTGAAGGATTCTATTTATTTCACTCAATGTTCCACAGAATAGTTCACCATCAAAAGGAATTCAGGGCAGGAACTCAAGTATAGCAGGAACCTGGAGGCAGGAGCTGCTGCAGAGGCCATGGGAAAGTGCTACCTACTGGTTTGCTCCACATGGCTTGCTCAGCCTGCTTTCTTATAGAATCCAGAACCACCATCCCTGGGTGACTCCACCTACAACAGATGGGTTCTTTCACCTCAATTACTAATTAAGGAAATGTCCTACAGAATTGGCCACAGCCTCATCTTATGGAGGCAGTGACTTTATTGAAGTTTCCTCCTTTCTGATGACTAGCTCACAACAAATTGACATAAAAGTACCAAGCACAACTGACCCCTCTCCAGTTTTATACACAAACACATCACTTTTCAATTAGAGCCTTCCCTTTCTCATTTATCCCCAAGATGGCACATTACTTCTAATATCACAGTATGAAACATAAGTAATATTAAGTCCTCCTGTCTTTACAAATTTAAATACATTAAAAGCCAAGTCTCTTTAAAAATCCAAAACCTCTTTTAAAAGTTCAAAGTCTCTCAACTTTCAGCTCCTGAAAAAAAAAATCAAAATTAAATTAAATACTTTCTTATATCAAGAGGGAAAAATCAGGGCATGGTCACAATATAAACAGAGCAAAGACAAACTCCTATGGTATAAATAACGCAATGTTCAAAATCGAGGATTTACTCACAGTTTCCGGGGCTCCTCAGAGGGCTCAGGTTACTTCCCTTGGCTCTGTCCTCTGCAGCACTCACAGCTTGTCTTCCAGGCTCTGGCAGGCTCCACTCTACTGTTGTTGCTGTTCCTGGTAGTCATCCATGTCACTTACACCTCCAAAATGCTGGGGTCTCTGAGCAACTGGGTTGCACTTTAACACATAGCCTGGGCTCTGTTTATGGTTCCAAGCCTCAATTTCTCTCCACAACCATTTCAATATTATGACTTCAACTGTTCCTGAAACTATACCTTCACAAGGGACCTCTCTTGGCTTCCCCGGTACCAAGCAGCCTGACCTGCTTTTCATGGCCCCTTCATGCTTTCAAAACCAGTGCTACCTGGGTGACTCTTTTGCATTGCCATGTTTAGCTGCCAGGGTGAAGACTTTGGCTGCTTCTAGAACACAGCTTTTGTATGATGACTCTGAGGAGACATTTCTCAAAAGACTTCATCTCAGTGATGCTGGTCTCTTCTTAATCACCCCTGGTTTCTCGGCTGCAGTTGACTAGCACTGAGTACTTCACTTTAGTGGTTCTGCTCTCTTGTTAATCATAGCTGATTCTTCAGCCCCAGCTAGCCAGTCAGACCACAGATTCTCAACTTGAAATAGCAATGACCCTGATAGAATATTTACTTGAGTCTCAAATGTCCCATTGGAACTTCAAAAGGCAGGCCTTCAACATTTGTATTGCTCTCAACATTCTTATCTTCCATGCTTCCACAGAAAAGCTCACTTTGGTGGTCTGAAAGAAAATGACCCCCAAAGGGAGTGACACTATTAGGAGGTGTAGCCTTATTGGGGCAGGTGTGGTCTTTTGGAGGAAGTATGTCATTGTGGAGACAGGCTTTGAGGTCTCATATATGCTCAAGATACCACTCAGTGTTTCAGTTCACTTCCTGTTGCCTGTAAGATGTAGACTTATCTGGCACCATGGATGCCTGCATGCCACCACACTCCCAGCTGCCATTCTTCCCACCCTGAGACTAATGGACTCAACCTCTGAACTATAATCCACCGCCACAAATAAATGTTAAGAATTGCCATGGTCATGGTGTCTCTTCACAGCAATAGAAACCCTAACTAAGACACCAAATTTTGAATACTCAATGGCTTTTCTAGCCCAAAGTTACAAAGTCCTTCCACAGTTCTCCCCCAAAGAACATAGCGATACCCACTCCTGGTAACAATTTGTATTATTTATGGTTAATATTGCTGTGATGAAAATACATGACCAAAAACAACTTGTGGAGGAAAGTATGTACTTATCAGTGAGGGCAGGAATTTAAGCATGGCAGGAACTTAAAGCCAGGAGCTGACACAGAGGCTGTGGAGGAGTGCTGCTTATTGACATGCTCCTCATGACTTACTTTCTTATAGAACCCAAAAGCACCCCAGGGTGGTGAAAGGACCAATATCATCACAAGACACCCCAATACCAAGTTCTTAGAATAAAAAGAGTTTTATTTGCCCCAGAGGGACAAATGACAGAGAATAAGAGTCAAAAACAGGAGACAGAGGACAAGGGAGAAGGGGAAGAGGTAACGGAGAGGGATAAACAGTATTTTTCCCAAAGGGACAAAGGACTGTCTCCAGACAGAGAGCATACAGATGTCACCCATAGGCAAACAGCAGTTTATAACGTTAGAGGGATGTTAAGATAAGGTATTGAATATTATTGGACAGGTTAATGAGCATAGCTGTAAGGGGCTTTTCATTGCTGAAGTTCAATACTTTGATAGCTGGACCATGGTAGTCAGCTTCAGTGGAGAAAGTGGACAAATAAGAGACTAGACCTTGGTGGCCAACTTTAGGAATGCAATATAACAGTTTTTAGGAAGAAAGAGGAAATAAGGGAAGGGCAAGGCCTGCCAGAACAAATGTCTGTCATTCTCAACCAGCCCCTTTACCATCCACCATGGTCTGGGTCCCCTCACATCAATCACTAATTAAGAAAATGGCCTGCAGGGTAGCCTACAGCTTTCTCTTATGGAGGCATTTTCTCAACTGAGCTTCCCTCCTCTCTGGTGATGCTATTGAGTGATTTTTCAATCTGTGGATTACAACCCCTTCAGGGGAGTTGAATGACCCTTTCACAAGTGTTACCTAAGACCACGGGTAAGTGCAGATATTTGATTCATAAAAGCAACAAAATTACAGTTATAGAGTAGAAACAAAAATAATTTTATGGTTGGGGAATCACCACAACATGAGGAACTTACTAAAGTGTCACAGCATTAGGAATGTTGAGAGCCACCACTCTAGTTTGTGTCAAGTTGAAATAAAGCTACCCAGCACAGTAGCTGAAGACAAGGTGTGAGATTTGAAGAGACCCTAGGTCACGTAACTTTTTTAAATCACAGACTTTTATTTCGATTGAGAATGGAAAGACTGGAGAATTTGAGCAGAGGCTTAATGTGATCAGCCTAACTATTCTGACTTCCATGTTAAAAGTGGACTGTAAGAAAGACAAAGAAGACACAAGAAAGTCAGCCAAGAGATGGCGGCAAATATCCAGGCTGGCAGAGAGTAACTTGTTTCAGAAAGTTAACAAAACAGGTAATGAAGGGAGACAGATTTGGTATAGAAGGCAAAGCAGACCTAGCCAATAGAATTAGCTGAAGGTCACATGTGAGAGGCACTTTTTAAAGAGAGAGGGAGAGAGAATGAGGGGACAGAGACAGAAGCTGGAGAGGAACCAGCAAGGTTGACTCACTACAAGAATGTTGCATTGTTGTGTAATAAAATGTATTGCTTTAAATGATGATGGTGATGATGGTGGTAATGATAATAATAAAGATCAGACATAATAATAATAATAATAATAATAATAATAATAATAATAATAATAATAAAGATCAGACAATAATTAGGCAGGATTTTCAGGGCAGAGAGAATGCTGGGAAGAAGAAGGCCAGAGTCTAGGTAGTTGAGAGTCAGACTCAGAAGAAACAAGGAAGGAAGTTCATAGATGAGGTAAACGAGCCTTAGGGCAACACATAAATGAACAGAAATGAGTTAATTTAAGTTGTAAGAGCTGGCTGGAGAAAAGCCTGAGCCAGTAGCTCCAGTCTTCTCAGTTGGGATATTCAAGCAGTCCAGCCCACATAGTGAAGTGCTCAGAATCTTGGGCACCAATGCCATCTGCTTGTGAGTGCTGCCTTTGATCTCACAGGTTCTGAAGAGGCCCCTAAACAAACAAGCTTTCTGTCACTACCATTAAGATCCAGACACAGTTCCATCAAGTCAGGGTCCTGAGGAGAGCTTCCCTCATCTGAGTTTTGAAGTAGACTTGCCAATTTCTGTCCTCATCAGATCTTTAAACACCCTTCAGACTATTATACATAGTCTGTTAGACAAGTTAATATTGAGGTGGCCATAAAACATCTAGCTGAAGACTTTAAAGAGTGCTTCCCCACTATTCTGGAATCCTGCTGAACATATAAACTAGATAGACATAAGCATATGGTGTTTAAAATTATGAAATTGGATATAATTGCTTAGGGACAGAATATAAATAGAAAGGACAGATTGTGAGGGAAAAAAAAAAGCAAAGGGGTTGAGAAGGAGCAGCCAAGCAGAGAAGAGAGAAAACTGTGGCATCTAGGAAACAACATGTAGAAAATATTCTAGAAAAGAAAATGGCATCCACTATGTCAAACACTGTTGCTAGTTCACTGATGGGATTTGAAGGATTGCTATTGGATTACATACAAATTGCACTGATGATATAAGTAAGAGTGGTTTGTGGAATAATACTGATGAAGTGCCAAATGCATTGAGAAGTGGTGGAGAAAGCAAAGCCAAACACTATAGAGAATTCTTTTGAGAAGTCAAGGAGAAGCAAGGAGAAGCAGAATGACACAGAAAAAGTAAGACTTTTTTTTTTTTTTTTTTAACATGGGAGAAAAAAATAGCATGTGGTGTGCTGAAACGGGCATTCCATCAGACAGGAATAATTATGACCAAAAATATGAGAATTTCTGGAGGCATATCACTGTCAGATAAAGACAGATGACATAAGTAATATCAATGGTAGCTGATATCAGTGGCAGACCGTACCTGTAAGTATGGCCTGCTCAAGTTCATTTACAGGAACAGGACATAGGGAAGAGAATGGATGCAGAGGCAGGAGTTAAGTAGGTAAGGCAGTAGAATCCATAGAAGTTCTCCTCTAAAGGCTTTCATTTTGCCAATGAAATAGAACAAGTCACAAGCTGAGATTGATTTCTGGTAGAAGGAGTTGATGACTAGTAGAGAGATAGTGCAGAAAATACAGAGCTAATCAGGTAGGAGACTGAACAGAGGGTATCAGCATCATCATCAAGAGACCCATAGTACCTATAGAAGGGCAAAAATGGTCAGGAGCACAAGAGAGAGCAGAGGGCAGTCAACACCATTAGCATTTTGAACTGAATTCTCTTCAGTTATGTGGGTACAGAACCAGCAGGGAGTTGGATTTTGCTAGGTTGTATTTGACTAATTGCAGAAGCAATCTCTACTTCCCACACCCTATTCACACACTTGTAGAAAAACTCAGGTATCTCTTACCCACCATTCAGGAAGGTTGTTTTGAAATGTTGATGAACCTGACTTCGCCTTCTATAACTCACCCAACAATGTTTTGCAAAAATTTTGTTGTGCTTGTTATTCCCTTTTCTGCTGGATGTTCATTTGCAATAGAATTCTATATTGTCGTACGTGACTACAATTTTCAAAGTAAACATGACTGTGACCAGATAATGAGGTATAATTGGTATTCTCACCACATCTCAAAAATGTCAAGTGTCATTACCAAGATATTTATGTTTTACGCATTTAATATACATCGAATCTTTTCAATCAGTCTCTCTTTGAAAGGTTTAATTTAATTTTTTTTATTTAACTTTTGTGTATGTGTCTGTGTGTGCCACATGAGTTCAGTGCTCTTAGAAGACCTAAGAAAGCATAGGATTCTCTACATCTGGAGTTAAAGGATGTTGACAGCCATCCAATGTGGGTGCTGGGAACCCAACTTGGGCCCTCTGATGTTGTGGTCTGAATGAGAATGATCCCCATAGGATTGTATGTTTGGATACTTGGTTCCCAGTCAATGAAACTGTTTGGGAAGGATGAGAAGGATTGGGAGGTGTGGCTTTGTTAGAGAAGATGTGCTACTAGGGGTGAGCTTTGAGGTTCAGAAGCCAAGGCCATTCCCTCTCAGTTTGTCTCTCCCTCTCTCTCCCCCTCTCCCTCTCTCTCTTCTTCTCCTTCCCTTTCTCTGCTTCAATGTTGACATTATCCACACCTTCTGGAACCATAACTCCCCTAAAACATTGTCTCTTTACAGCAATAGGACGCCTAAAAGAGCAACAGTTGCTCTTAGCTGCTGAACTGTTTTTAAGGGAATGAAAACAGAAGGTGAAACAATAAATGTAAAACATGAACTCAACCTCTTCCCTGTGTGTTCCATCATGGTGTTCACTTTCTACAATTGTAAACTCTACTCTCTCTCTCTCTCTCTCTCTCTCTCTCTCTGTGTGTGTGTGTGTGTGTGTGTGTGTGTGTGTGTTGGGGTGAATTGAGTCCTTCATGTGGTCTAGGCTGATCCAAACTTTCAATCCCCCTGCATCAAGTGTTCTACTATTGTGAGCACAGGTGTCCATTACCATGCACAGCTTTCTTGCCTTTGTTTGCAAAGACAAAATCAAGTTTTTCTTGTTCTAGCTCCAACTGTCACATATTCAGATGTTGTGTGAGTTTGCCCAAACCCTTCATCCAAGATGTATTTTCTAGTCTCCTTTCAAACATCAAAACTTATCTCCCAATCTTGACATAGAAATTTTAACTTTCACAGTCCAGTCTTAACTGGTTCAAAAATACTGAACTTTCACTAGTATTCTCCTTTCTGTGTGTTCTGGTATATTTTGCAGCATTACAAACTTCTACCCCTAGGCTACAGCATCACCTTTCATCCAATTAGGATAACAAATGTCTCCAGCCATTGCCAAACATTCTATTAAGACAAAATTGTTCATATATGAGAAACCATGGATTAGGGGTAACAATAGACAAGAATTGGTTTTAGCTGTTTCTATTTTAAAGCTTTTATATATAAGATACTCACTGTCTTAAAATTCTGACAGTTTGGGGGCAGCATTGGAGATTGAACTCAGGGACACATACATGCTAAGGACAGTCTCTACACAGAATTATAGCCCCAGTTTTACAATATGTTTAAAGGAAAGGACACACCCTTTGGAGACTTTTACCTATGGCCTTCTTGTCTCAGCATCACCAGCAGAGTCTCAAGTAATCATAACATTCCTAGTATGCTTTGAAACAAAGAAGTGTACAGTAGTGTTTATTATATTCTATTATAGTGTATAAAAAGAGACACTCCTCGTTTCAAAGTATTATTGGTGACAGGGATCATGTCATGGTCCTCTTTGCATATTCAGCACTTGAAAAACAAACCAACAAATAAACCCCCAATACGTAATATATGCTGAACCCGTGCTTTTAAACTGCTAGGAGAAATTCCTTCAGTGTGCTTTTAATCATGACCTTTATTCACATTACAGTGCTGCCACCTAGTGGCCAATTACCCAGACTAAACTATAACACCTAGGAAGAAATGTGCTGATATGCCATGTTGCTCATAAACAAAAGCATAGAAGTATATTCAGTATCATAAGATAAGGAAAAAAAAAGACATATATAGCAAACATTTTCAGCTACTAGAATGTTCAAACTTTAGTGTTTTGTTAAGTTAATTGAAATTATATGTATGAGGTTTGTCATTCCAGTGTGTTCTGAGTATGTGATGTCCACATTAGCGTCTCTTGATTTCATGCAGTGTCTTTACAGATTAAGCTCAGGCATTGTTGTTTTCCCTCAAAGTTATATCTAAGCCATTCAACAAAAGTCCTTCCAAGACACAGAAATCCATGAAACAGGAAGAAACCTTTTTCATCCTGCAAGACAAATTGTCTTTTTGAACCAAAGTTGCTCCACTGTTTGGAGTGAGATGATTAAATTTTGAGAAGGAGGCTGTTATTGTACTTGTAGCAGTGACTGGATTGACTAATCTATTCAAGCAGTTTCATTAGTGATTAAGTGAAACTCATTAACTCATTGCTTTCATCAATTAGGATTGTATGTGTTCAAGTGATTCATTTCTTATAGCAGTATAAATAATACTAATACTACTAATAATAATACAGCTAACATCAGTTTGGGATAGGGAAAATGAATGGCAGGGGATGAGAAATGAAGTTTGCAATTTAATTTTAACTGCACTTGTTAGCATTTGATACATCTTAATTTTTTACTAATCCATATTTATGAGTTCCAAAATGTATTTGAAGGCATAACCCAGTATCTCTAAAACATGTTACATTGTTCTGTCTCTTGTCTGTTTTGTTGGGAGTATTAGTATGATTTGAAGCCAAACATAACAGATGTATGAACTTGCACATATTTCTTGTTCTTCCCAATATTAGCTCCGGATATATAGTTGTTGTGACAGAGGCACATTAACCTCTGATACTTCAAACTTTGCTGATGGCATGCATGACCCCATTTTTCTTTTCCTCTCTGCTATCTAAAACATCTGAAGAAGGATAAGGGATTACTTAAGTCAGGTTCTACCTACATAGATGCAGAAATTGAGGTTATGAAATATTAGCAACTAATGTGCTGCAATGAAACTAGTGGTTGTAGATGATTCCACAGATTTCAGGTGCTGAAAGAGTGGCTCTCAGAGGATCAGTCCTGTGGTCACTCCATAGCTTCACCCCTGAGGCTGAACATAGCACCCATGCTGGTGAGGTCTGAGTTCAAGGTGCTTTGCACCCCTGGACACTTCCTTAATCTGAAGGAGTCCCAACTGCACCAAGTCACTTTGAACCTACAGTGTTATCCTTCCCACATCCTCCTCTCCCCAAAGGTAATTGTCCAGTGTCTTGTATCCAGTCCGTGATCTCAGCCTCTTTTCCCCCAAATACCCCACTCACCTCCTTATCTTGTTGAAACCCATCTGTCTCCAAGAGGATGTCAGGGTAAGAATTGAGGCTAGGTGCATGTCTTGCTTTCTTTCAGTGTTGTTTCTAAATTAAACATCACTTTCTCTTCTGAAAAAAAAAAAGTCATTTTTCTGATGATGCTTATGCCATCTGGACATACCGCTGCTTGATTCACTCTACAGTTGTCTGCTAACTTCCCATCCATATGTGCTTTCCCTGAAGTCTGCTTTTGGCATAGGTCATTCATTCTACCTCACTCTCTTCCTCTATAGTGACTTCAATGTTCAGCCAAAGGCTACAAAACTCCCCAGGCTTTTAGTTACTTGAGCTTTACATTACAGTGACACTTCTGTTTTGCACTTAAGTCACACATCCTATATCATAATCCAGACCTATAATCTCCTTAAAAAATGGCAACTCCTTGAATGTTTCCATAGAAACTTAGGTTTCCCTTTACATAGCTTCAGTTTAATATTCCCATACATAGATATGGTATGTCCACAGTGTGGGGACATGCAGTCATATCGGATCACCATTTTCTCATGATATCAGTCTCTTCCTGAAAGTGCTTTGTGGAGATATGTTGCTTGTGCTCTAACCAATAAAGCTTGCCTGAAGATCAGAGGGTGGAGCTAGCGACTAGTTAGCCATAGATACCAGGTGGTGGTGGCATACACCTTTAATTTCATCACTTGGGAGGTAGAAGCAGGAAGATCAGCATTTCAAGGCCACGCTACGATACATGAGATTTAATCAGTCTAAAAGAGAAGCAGAGCTCACACCTTTGATCCCAGCACTAGGGAATCTCACCCTTTTAATTTCAGGACTAGGGAGGTGGAGACAAGAAGTAATATGACTGGGCAGAGAGAGGAATATAAGGTGTGTGTGGTGGAGGGGGCAGAGGCTCAGCCCTTTTCAGGCTGAGGACTGTGAGGTAAGAAATGGCTGTGACTTGCTGCTTTCTCTTTCTCTGACCTTTCAGCATTTATTCCTATATGTGACCCAGGGTTTTTATTATTAAGACCAATTAGAAGTCTACAGCATTCCCTACTTTGTTCAGTGTAGATTCCATCATCAGCAATATGGATGACTCTTCACATAAACCTTGACCTCCCCCTTCCTTCTTTTTCTTACTTGAGTTCACCTAACAAAGCTGCCAGTCCATGGAGAGACACTCACCGCTCTACCCCACTTATGTTGGTTCCTAAGCAGGAAATGATTTATCCCAGAAGCAGACAATCAGGGCAATTCATTTCACTTTAAACCCATACCCCTACATATGGAATTGGGGTGGGAGGATGGGAGGGGAGGGTGTTTAGAGTGCATGTGAGAGGGCAGAGAGGGTAAAAAGGGAGGGAAGGAGGGAGGGAGGGGCTGGGGGAGGGGAGCGAGGGAGGGAGGGAGGGAGAGGGAACTGGGATCGACATGTAAAATAATATATTAAACTAAAAAAAAAAAATTGACTCCAAAATTTAAGTTGAAGGACAAGTTACTGGGGAAAAGGATTTCTATTTTTGTTTCCACAGAAAATGAAAAGATGTGGATTCCTTCCAGACTAATGTGGTTTGATCACGCCAGACCACCTGAAACAGAGTACCAGGTGATTCTACATTCAAAACAGCTGGACAAAGCAGCCTTACAGACTACAGCCAGGATATCTGAATGTTCTTCAAATCCCCCAAGACAGCGCCCCTTACCAGCAGGAAGTAGTTTGGAAAGAACGACGCCCAAATTCCCAAATATTGTGTATAAATGTTTGTTTTCATTTAATTGGACTGTTATATAAAATTAAATAAAATTTAAAAAAAACCATACCCAATAGGTAGAATTAAGTCATATCGCTGAGAATCATGTCACATTTTTCTAATACATTTGCTTTTCTACTCCAATGGATGACCATACTAATCCGGCTTCTTTCTCTACAATCTTCTATCCCATCCCTGCTTCTATTTCTCAACAGGAGTCTTTGCCACATACGTTACACATGGAAGCCTTCCCTCATGACCAGATCATCAATAGTGAACCGAACCATCTTCTTTTCTTCAGTAGGAGGAGACTTGAGAAGTTCACCCCCATGAAAGGCAGTTTTCCTATAAGTGTCCTGAAACTTTGGTCCTGAGGGCTTCTCAAGGACACTGGCTTTTCTATCCTTCCTCCTCATC
This sequence comes from Phodopus roborovskii, assembly GCF_943737965.1. NCBI lineage: Eukaryota > Metazoa > Chordata > Mammalia > Rodentia > Cricetidae > Phodopus > Phodopus roborovskii. Next base: position 31,436 of record NW_026125447.1, on the reverse strand, counting down.
TAGTAAACACCCCTAATGTTTCCATAAGAAAATGTCTTTCCCTAGTTAAGTATAGCCTGTTTAGTGTTTTTACCTTGCTTGCCTCCCTTGGTTCAAAATTTATGATTCCACAAGTATAGATGTTAGCAAATTTACTCCTGATTTACATGCAAATTTGATTTGAATATGTTACATTCTGGACACAAATCAAATATTTATAACAGCAATGAAATGTCTCTATAATATCAGAGCAGAAATTACCTGTTAACTCTGGCTGCTGACTGGTACTGATCTTACTATTAGTAATTGGAAAAATAATACACATTTAAGAGAAAACTTGAATCTCCAGCCTCTGTCATTGTGACCACTAAGTGTTCCAGGGTATTTTTATTGCACTCTGACACTCCTGAGACTCCCAATAAAGTTTACCTTGAATCAGAGGGAAGAGCTAGCTACTAGTTGACAAAATGAGACAGAGAGGTTTTGGAAGACCGAGGACATATAGAGAGACACAGGAAAAATTCTCTGGACCTTTTTGATCAAGGAAGGAGAAAGAGGAGGTCACTGGTTGCTTCTCTGCCACTTCTCTGATCATTTGGGTTCTTACCCCGTATCTGACTCCTGCATTCCTGTCGATAAAGAATAATTAGATAAATACTTCATCTGATACCCAACACAGGGAATGAGATAACGAGACGGCCGCTCACTATTGGCTTTGCAGCTTGCTGAGTTGACATTTCAGCTGGCTTTCCCTCTTCCCCTTCAGGTCCTCACATGGGTCTGGGATTTTCCCACTGCAGCCTCTTTAGAGCATCCTCCACACTACAATGTTGAATAGCTATGGCTTTGACCACAGCTATTATTTCATTACGAATTTTAAGGAAAAGTATTCCTTATTCACTTATTCAGTAGATTACAATGATAATTTAATATCAAAAGAATCCCTGAATGTTTGAAATAATAATAATTTTTCTATGCCATTATCAACACTTGTACTTTGGAAATAATCCTTTCTTACTGGAAAATCATTTGGTATATTAGACCAAGTAATTAATATGCTGCAATTAACATCCTTGCATAGAAGTCATTGCATTTTTTTTCATAGCGATTTCCTTATGCTTATGAACTGCCCCAGAAAATGACTTGGTGGGTCACAGGTTTTAAAGTCTGTAATTAAATTTTTACTCTACAGAGCACTTCACTATTTCATGCAAGACCATGGACTTGATCTCAATTACTGGGAAAAAAGAACCATATGTTCCATTTCCACACAAATTATCTATATAACATTAATTAAGACAGTGGCCAGATCTGGATGTTATCAAGATGTAATTTGCCAATTTTTTTTTCAGAGCTGAGGACTGAACCCAGGGCCATATGTTTGCTAGCAAGCAGTCTACTACTAAGCTAATTCCACAATCCTGTAATTTTCTAATTTATGCCGCAATATTTGTCATGAAATATAAACCATTTTACAAATACTTCTAGAATGCTTTGCATGTATGTGAAAAGGCTTTCCTCTCCTTTATCCATAAATTAGTTTATGTATTAAATGTTCAAACAGCTCATAAAAATAAACAATTAGTTGGGGTTTGTATCAACGACATGATGATAAGGAGTATAACAGAACAAGTCAGAATACAGATTATGACCTCTGTATTTAAAATGACTAACCACAACTGGCAAATTACGGTTAATATATGATTCTAAAGAACAGTGCATAAATACTATCCTCTATAGAAAATATCAAGGCTTTGATAGGAAGACACATGATGTAGTTTATGTCATAGACCAGACATCAACAGACAAGAACCCGTGAGAAAGATCTGTATCATTGATATTTGTTTGTAAATAGTTTTATGAGAATTTATATAGTTCCACGTGCCATTTGTGAAAACTAACCTAATTCACTTGCAAAGTTGAAGAGTTGCCACAAAGGTCACCTGGCTCAGAGATCCTAAAACATCTACTCTCTATCTGCAGACAGACTTGCCAGCTTATTTGAAGAAAGCACTTTGGAGGCAGGTGAAGAATAACTATATTAGGCAGATATCAGATGCATGAATTTATTTTGAAAATCATATTAGTTTCAGATAAGAATAAGACTTATTCCAAAGCAGGGAGTAGTTCAGTGCTTGGCAAAGATGGAAAACTGAGAGACATTTTATATAAACAATCAGTAGAATCAGATATGAGAAAAAAAGAAATAGAAACTAAGAAAATGATCACATTTCCTATTTTTAGTGAGTAATGTTTTCAGGGGTGAACTGTGAAAATGAAATGAAAAAAAAGCTTTCTAGGATGTTATCCATTTACTCTATTTTTAATACTTGTGAGATACAAGCATGTGCTTCATCAGTTAAGCCCTCAATTGACCTCTAGAGCCAAAGGTAATACAGAATCATTGATTTATAGTTGGTAGCAAGAATTTTTTTTAAAAAAACCACTCAAATAAATGGAAAATAAAGTTATGATCTCCCCATTTATATTTAACTTGTCATCAATTCACATAATAGACAGAAAAGTTAAATGAAATACCTAAATCTAGATATAGAAAATATTTCCCTAAGCTCATAATAATAATAAATTTAGAAAGCAAGCTGCAATGCTACCATGTATATGATATACATTAAAACAAAGGACTATGTATCACACATGGATATAGAAATGTAGACATGGCAATACTATTTCAGAGCAGCAGCAATAGAGACAATAGAAAAGGGGTTAGCTTGAGCTGTCATTATCATTTTGTACCAGGGATTTTTTGTTTATTTGTTTTTTGTTTTTTTGTGTCACCAACCAACCAGCTCCCCAATCATGACATGGAGACTTTGTATTAGTTTTGACTACTCTGCCTAGCGCAGGCTTGTTCCTGGCAAGCTCTTTTTTAAATCTAAATTTCTCTTTGTCTGCCTTTTGCCTTGGTTCTTTCTATTTCTCTTTCTGTGTATCTTCCTTTTACTGCTTCTTGTGTTTGGCTGGTGGCTGCCTGGTTTCTGGCCCCTGGCATGTCCCTCTCCTCGTTCTCTTTTGTTCTTCATTCTTCTCTCAAGCCTAGATTTCTCCTCCTACTTATTTTCTCTGCCTGCCAGCTCACCTGTCCTTTCTCTCTGCCTAGCTATTGGTCATTCAGCTCTTTATTAGACCAAGCAGATGCCTTAGGCAGGCAAGGCGAAACAGACGCAACACATCTTTATATATACAAATATAACACATCTTTACATAAATATTACACAACACTACCCCTCCCCTGTATAAAGCTTCTGCAGGCAGGTGACACTCAAAAGGGAGGAGGATAAACTGCCAGGAATAAAGCAACACACTGGTCCTAGTCATTAGAGGAGGAAGAGTCTGTCTTGTACAGGTAGAGCAGGAAATGCACCATCCAGGGCTACAAGTCAGAATGAGGACTGAGCAACCCTGCCTATCATCAGTAAGAAACCTGGGGAACATCCCAGCACATTAATGAGGACCAGATGGTGGGGGGTGGAGTGGGGAGAAAGAACCTGGCATCAAGGGAGTGAGGCAGTGACAACAAATGGCTCATTTTTTAAAAGCTGACAATAAATGAAAATGAAGTGTGTTAGGTTTTGAGTCTTTAATGCCCCCCTTCCCCTGCCCAAAGTATCATGTGGAGCATCTGAAGGTGACGAGCGGTTAGGAAATGAGGCCAACTGGAAAGGATATTTGGTTAAAAGGGGGGCTTCTGGCTGGGACAGTGAGACTCCAGCATTTCTCCCTGCTCCTCCTCTCTTAGAAGTTGTTTCTGTCATGGAGGATTATGGTGCCACAGGCCTACAGCACCGTGGTCAAGTGACAATAGGCTGAAACCTTTAAAAATGACATACAAAAGAATTTTATCCTCTTTTTAAAGTTGTTTGTCTCATGTATGTAAAGCTGATTAACACAGATACACACACATACACATACACACACACACACACACACGCACACACACACACCTAGTCTTAGTAAGAAATGTTTATTTTTTTGATACTTTAATTCAATCTAGCTAGGTACTGAAATAATTACATCTTTTTTTCCTTCAAAAATTGAGGCATCAGCTGGTTACAATGGCTTATATCTATAACCCCTGCACCTGAGAGCCTACTGTAGAGTTATAACTGTTGGGTTCAAAGTCATCCTAGATTGTAGTGTGAAAACTGTCTCAAAAAAAAAAAAAAAAAAATCTTCATATCAGCAAGCCTAAAGGACTTAAGCAAAAATCTTTTCCCCTCAAGGCAAAAGCTCCAAAGTACAAAATATTTTAATATGACTAAAACAATATTTAAGAGTTTGCATTAAAGCACATGTAAGTAATATAAGTGGTAGTGTTGCCAAAGTTGAGAAATGTGAGCCAAGAACACAGAGTTTTCAGGTATACTGCATCTGTAGATGTATGCCAAAGAAGTGGTGTGCATCTCGGTGAAGCCATTAGGTCCTGGGTCTGCACAGTTAGAAACTAGCTCATCAGTGTGAACAAAACCAAGAGCTTTCAGAAAGCTGTCTCATTAACCAACTGAGATTACCAGCTTGATATTTAAGGCACTCAGTTCAATAAAGAGTTTGATTGCCAAACAATTTAGACTCATCAGTATGACTAGTGAGCCCAATTATTGTTAGGGCATTTGATGACCAAGGCTGAACACAGAGTTACATTTTCATTTCTAAGCATGCTATATTAAAATGTTTTGACATTCCCTATGAATGTTAATGCTTTGTCATAGAAACAAACAGAAATGTGAAAATGATGCTATTTATCTGCATTCCATGCTCTACCAATGTGAGTGTTCAAATTTAAGGACTCCTGTGTACCCTTCAATATAAATAACAAATTTTCATTTGTATTATAAGATCACAAGTACATTCTAAAGGATGAAATCAGTTGCTTTCAATTTTGTCACAATCAAACAATGTTTATTATTTTCACTATCTCTGAAGATAAGTATAATTTTATTGCATGTTATGTTTCTTTCCAAATAGACTTTCTTTACTTAAATCAACTTTTGAAAGATACCTTGAATCTCTACAATTAATACTACCTGAAACTCTTCTTGTTCTCAGAAGTCCACAGTGACTTTTACAAGAAGAAAGTCTATGGTTCAACTTCAGTGACATCATAACTCACCTAGGGTGAGATTTTCTAACGATAAGGCTATTTTTTTTTAAGTCATTCCTTCTTACATGTTACTTCTCCTTCATACTTCTGCAAGTAATTCCAATAAAGTCATCAGTTTGCCAAAAACAAAAACACCAACCAACCAACCAAACAAACAAAAACACGTTATATATAGTATTTTTGGATTTATAATAATACAGTATTTATTTTGTACAGGACATTCAAAGCAATCTATATAGCACTGTAAGACATGGGAATGATTGAAAATCAACTCAAAAAAAAAAAAAAATAAGGATTCACAGTGTCAACAAGGAAAGGGACAATCTTCTTTTAGAAAATGTTTGAAGTTGTATAGTGAATTGATGAGGATCACTGGATAGTGATTCCTCAATCTGTGAGTTGTGACCCATTTTACAAAACTTCTATCTCCCAAAGTGTTTGTTATGATTTATAACAGTAGCAAAATTACAGTTATAAAGTAACAATGAAGTTAATTTTATGGTCAGAACCACACAACTTGAGGAACTGTGTCAAAAGGTTGCAACATTAGGAAGGTTGAGAACAACCACCATAGATACTGGAGGCATGCTTCTCTGTGTCCTGAGCCAGAAGGACCTCAGGCCAGGAACTCAAACAGGGCAGGAACCTGGAGGCAGGAGCTGATGCAGAGGGCATGAAGAGTATTGCTTCTTGGTTTGCTCAGCCTGCATTTTTAGAGAACCCAGGACCACCCGCCTAGAGATGGCAACACTTACAACAGGCTGGGTCCTCCCACTCAATCACTAATTATGAAAATGTCTTATAGGCTTGCCTAAGCCTCACCTTATGGAAGAACTTCCCCTAATTTAGGTTCCCTCCTCTCAGATGACTTTAGCTTATGACAAGTTGACATACAACTAGCCAGCACAGACCTACATTGTATTAGTTTTAAATATACCTTAGATAATAGTAGATACTTCTGGTTGCTTCCTCAGCCTGTTTCCTTTTGTTTACAACAGAAAGTAGTCTGATTTTCTTTAGAACTCATCTATTCCCTGTTTAAAGCAGCCATGTGGTTGGTGTAGACAGACACTTATTCCTACGTTAAACTCTGTAGAAATCCTTGAACCTAAGCAAAGGGAATGGTTCAGAAATGGGCATTTGCCACATATCAGACAATGAAACAAGAACAATATACTAAGGACTCTTATGAATGAAGTTTCTTTGTTCTGCAGAAGCTCCAAGAAGAATCTATGGACCGTTTAAGAAGCACATGAGATTGGTTAATGTTGTCATTGGGTAAAACAAGCTATGCATCATGAAAACATGTCTAGCTCCTGGGAAAAGACAGATCTACAAGGACAAAAATAGAGTCATGGTTGATAACAAGAACATTTGAATGAAATGTCCTCTGTAGCCTAAAATCATATTATGAACTTGTTGCCAGCCTAATGAGCATAGTAGAATAGGTTTTTTGTATGTCCTGTTGTTTGCAATACAAACACCCAAGTAAAATTCTAGAGTACTCTAAGCACAAACCAAGACTCATTGCAAGGAAACCTCTGCCGTCCCCCTCCCACCCTAGATACACCTGAGCTTTTTCTCCAACCCAAACTTACAGAGAATTCCTGAGACACAGGAAGAGCTCAGATGTTGAATACCTAAAAAATGAAGATTAATAGTCCCTACAAATGGGAACTTTTAATTCCCTAATTCTAATTTGAATTACTTATTTGTGTTCTAAAAGTCTGCTAAGAATCTGTTTTAATTCATTGCATTGCTTGACACAATTTGTGATTTTAATTTAGTTTTCTGGTGCATATGCACAAACAAAGATAATTATTTTCTGTCATATTCATGCATGAGAAAATTGTCATTATATGATTAATTGAGTTGGAAAAATATCTTCATGTTCTTTATTGAAATGATGATAACAGGAAAGAGAGAGGGAATAACACAGCCACTTTTCCAAAGTCTAGCTTGATGTCTTGTTCACTTTGGTAAAAGATGTTAGGTTCAAAGAAATGGAGGAATCCTATCTCAAAGTCAGCTAGAAGTGAACATTATGGCAGCAAGGTACACCGAGAAATGGGTTTGGTAATACAGTCATAAAAGCTTGATAATTTTCATTTGTTGGTCAGAAGTAGGATCTGCAAACTTTTCTGCCAAAGGCAAGTTAAAAAATTTTTTCAGGTTTACTCTGCCTCCTGGAATCAGTTATAAGTTACTGAAGTCCTAAATAGCCATATACAGCATTAAATATTAGTGGTTGCGGCAAGATGCTCACCAAATAATCTGGTTACAAACTGTCATTTGCCAACTCTGATCAGAGAACTGAGCAGCAACATCACTAGCAACACTGAAGAAGAAATTGACAAAAATGCACCAGAAAGAGTTTAGGGTTGATTTTGCCACTCCCATTTTGTAACTGTCCTAACCTGGAATCTGAAGAAAGAGCCAGAAGTGTGTGGGTCTAAGCACCCTTGGGCATAAAACACCCTTTGTCTAGGTCACATGCTTCACCGCTCCCACACCATGGAGTACTTTTCAGGGGCAACATTGGCAATAGCAGTGTGGTCCAAGGGAGCTTGACTGCCATCAATGTAGAGAGCTCTGACAGCAACAAAATGTTTCACTTAAGACAAAACCAGCTGAAAAGCACAGGGGAGAGGCTGGGGAGATGGCTTAGTAGATCAAATATTATCTGTGCAAATTTGACAAACTGAATTTGATTCTTGCAGTCTCTGGGTGGGAGGAGCCAATGACTTCCTGAATGTTGTCCTGAGACTCCTGGCAGCTGAACTAAATTCAGTTCATATCTTCTTTAAATAATAGCATCCAGTCCATTTCCATGTAGTTTATTTGTACTTTTTCCTCAAGCCATAATTTAAATTTTATCTTTCTTTTATAAGCTTTCCAATACTTTTACATATCATGTATTCCCTTCTGTGAAGCATTTAAAATGTGTGTACCATTCTTTTTGGCCCATTAGAAAATTTGAAAGTACACAAAATGTCAGAATGTTCTTTGGGGTGATGAAAAATGTTATTAATGATGTAGTCTACTTTTCTGAATAATAAAGCTAGAATTTGTACAGCAAGCTTTAAAGGAAGTGTCTTAGTTCTCCATGTTTGATGATGCAATTACCTGTCCTTTTCTCCATTAACCAGATGGTAAAAACCAAGGCGCAAACAAAATCGAGATCATTCCAAAGCTGTAATTCTTCAGTTGAGAAATACTTCAAAACCCAACAACAAAAGAAGTATTTCTTTTTCCCCATTATTAATTGTGCACATGCCTTAATTCCAATCTTGAAGTGAAAATATCACAGGGGGAAAACAAATAATACGTTATAGAAGAAAGGGGTGTGTCGGGGGAGGCTGGGCATGTAGCTTATTGGCACAGGACCTCTGAGAAACTGTGTAGAATGAGCAAGGCCCTCCTGTTTTACACACACACACACACACACACACACACACACACACACACGGGCGGGGGTTGAAAAAAGTTAATTTCCTTCTTTTATCAAGACTTGCGAAATGATATACAGCTATGGCAGCCTCTAAGGAAACTCAGATCTAGGGGAGCCGAGGTGACTGACTTACAAGAGGGCCATCAATAAACAGAATTAGAGCCCGGCCTGGTGCTTGTTTTACACTTTTCTCCAATCGGTCCCTTCGCAGTGGCAATGCAGACTTTCTTAATGATAGAGAGTTCGCCCCATGGAAGGCAACGAAAAGTGACCATCTATTTCTTAAGTTAGGGTCGTACACACCTTTACACACTTTTGGAGTTCGTTTTCTTCTTAGGCTGCTTCGCGACACTGGGAGAGGCCGAATTCGGAATCAGAATACACAAGCACGTTTTGTCTCTCTCTTTTTAAACAGTTGGGTTCTCTCTGAAAAAACACCGCACGCTGGCTGGGCACAGTGCGTTTCTGCCTTTAGCAACTTTCCCTGGCTCGCGCTGGAGAAAGCTGGAGCTCCCCTCCACCCTGCCTTGCACGCCGTCGGTGAGGACAAGCGGCCTCTCTCGCTACAGCACCGACCACGCATCCCCTCTCCTGCGTCCGCGGCGCAGCCTTCCTTCCCTTGGGCGAGCGCCCCGCCCGCCTCGCGCCTCCATCATTTTTACCCCCGGGAACAGCTCGGCTCCACACTTCCGCCTTCGTCCGGCTTCCTGACCGATCGCCACCCGGAAGCCCAGCGGAAACACTGCGCACGCGCGCTAGCCAGCCCCTATCCCCCACCCCCCACCCCGCCCTGCTTCCTGTTCGGCCGGCTCCTTTCAATCACCGATTGGCTGCCGCGAAGGCCCGGTAAGTCTCGCGATACTTGGCCTTCGGCGGCGGGAGCGAGCCGGTGCGAGTTTCTGGCGGGCCGCGTCTTGTCTCCTTGTTGCCGGGTTGTCCCCTCTTCCCGGAACCTCCGGGCCCAGCAGCATGACGTCCGCCTTGGAGAACTACATCAACCGTATCCTCTGGCGGCGGCTGCGGCGCTCAGCCGCGGCGGGGCCGGGGTCGCGGGCTGCGGGTGGCGGGGAGGACTCGGGGTCGGGATCCGCGGTACGGTCATCCGGACGGACCCGGGCCCTATTCACCCACATCACTGATGCTGGGCTCGCTCGTTGCACCTTTCCTGAAAGTAGCCTCTCCGGTTGACCGTTCCAGATTCCTTAAGGCTCCTGTGCTCCAACACTGGGGATAAGTTGAACTGTTTTCTCCTAAGGACGATCGCAGGCTTGCTGTGTGTCTGGGGCTAGCATAAATTTGAATTTCTGGCCCCACTTGAAGCGTCTTTGCCACAGAATATGAGAAAGAGAGCTTGTAATCGTGTTGGGGTTCACTGGAGAGGCAAGTAGCTTGTAAGAGCCCACACTAGGATATTTAAATTAGAACTGCTGCTTTAAAGTCAGGACAGAAACAGTGCACTGAACATATGCACAAAGAAGAAACAAGAGTTAATTATGACCAGGTCTTGGACTAGGAGGGTCTAACAGGCTACAGTGATGCAGCATTGATAAGCACCTTCATCATCCCCTGAGTTTTATTTCAGGGGTGAAGAAACTAGGCTAAGGGAAGGATGGTGTTGTAAGTGTCACAGATTGAAATCGTTGCTATTTAAACCAGGAGTCAAACGTCACACTTCTCCCATTTGATTAACTGTTTTAAAGGTAGGATTGAAGCAAATTTAAAAGCTGAACGTTTCCCCTTCACGAGCAGAGGCTGTGTTGAACTGTGTTTTCAGTTTGTGATGTCTTTTCCTTGACTCAGTTCTCCAGGAACCGTTGCTGTTATCACTTCTAGAGTGGAAGAATGATTGTGGTGAGTGACATTTTCATTCTACTCTTTTGATTGTAAATTCGAAGTAACATTTCTATTCTAATGTTCAGGTACCACAGTATAACCTGGATTCTAGTGTTCTTATGATTCCAGCTATTTTGACAGACCTTTGTCTCTTGGACTGCCAATACAGCTTCTTTAATAAACCTTGAAGGCTTCTGATTTGGAATGCAGAGCTATGAAATAGGCCTACTCATTTTCTTCTTGTGTGCATGTGTGTGTGTGTGTGTGTGTGTGTGTGTGTGTGTGTGTTTTCCATCTCATTTCATTTGTTTTTATTTAGAGCTCTTAAGCGATTTACACATTATGTGTATGCTCTTGTAGGTTGCTTAACATTGGGGAGATCTAATCTGAGAAATGTGTATTCAATGATTTTATTGTTCTTCAAAAATTATGAGTGTAGTTAACAGCAACTAAGTTAGCTACAAATTCACTGAGGAATGATCTTTGGGACCATTGCCTTATCTACTATCTCTGCACTATTTCTTGCATGACTGTAATTTATTTAAATCCCATGTTTTTTCTGATTCATGATTTTTGTTAAAGATTTGTTTTTTACTCATGTTTATATGTATATGTCTGTGAGTGTCTACCGTGTGTGTGCAGAAGAGTTTGTCAGATCTACTGGAGCTAGAGCTACAGGCTATTGTGGGCCACTTTATGTGGGTGCCAGCATCCGTTGGAGGAACAGTATAAGCTCTTAACCATCTCTTCAGCCTCTTTATCTTCTTAATCCCTTTGATTCTTCTTACAATACCAGTTAAAGTGATAGACTGCCATAGACTGAGTGCATATCATATGCTAGGAATTTTGTGTGTTATTTAGTCTGCAAACAATCTTGTGAAGAATTACCACTTACCATTGCAGATTAGGAACCAAACTTAGAAAAAACGAGTTATTTTCACAAAGATTCAGTATAACAAGTGACAAAACTATAGAGTGTTGTAAATTGAGTTTTATTCAAAAGCAAGGTTACTTTCCTTGTTCGTTGTTAATAAAGGAATCAGATATATTGGTTTTCTTGGTTGTGGTGGTGGTGGTGAGTTTTACATTCTAAATTTGTCAACAGTAGGCAATTAAGCATATGAAATTAGGAACATGTTAGTTTAAATACTGAAAGAAGTCTGTTGTTATTAACAGATAATTTGCAAATAGCTAATTTTTGGAAATGTCATGATTAAAGTTCTTTCTGTTAGAAAATGCTTATAGAAGAAAATCTAAACAGAGACATTGTATTGACACTCAGTACATCTGTCTTTATCTTATAGTTACCTGGTAAAATATTTGCATATATAATGAAGATGACAGCACCTTTATAGAGATTTATGATAAATGCCATTTGGTAACTGCTATAATAAAAGAGTCTAATTTGTTTTCTTTCTAATTTCTAGATTCCAAGTTTCTATATATTTCATTCTGATTCTATATAATTATGGCTTTCAGAACTTGGGGGTTATAAAGGTGGACCCAAGAGATTAACCAGCCAAATCCAACACAATCTGTTTCTTCAGAAACTTAAACAGCATTCGTGATAGTACATTTTGCTATAGCCACAAAAGTTTTCCCTGATTATTTCCTTCAAGTTAAGTTTCTGAATATTTTGGTTCTATATATGTCTATTAAAATATTGAGTGTTCAATAATGCATATGCATAAGACACAATATTGGCAACAGTAGCTGTAATTACCATGTGATTTCTGTATGTTTGTAGAGATTAATTTCTGAAAACTATTGTTGACAACAGAATAGTATGGTTACTTTGTAATCTGGCTCTGGAACTAGTCTTAGTTACTACCCATGAAATCTTGAACCATCATTTTCTGGAGAATCAGGCCCCTTATTTGAAATGGGCAAAACACAGTACTATCTCCAAGGTGAAGGAAAGGGGAGGTGACTTGCTCAGTGTGTTTCTTTAGCCTGTGGATTTCACTAAGTTAATTAACATACCATGAACTGTGTATGGCTGGTTTATGATTATCCTTATTATTAAGTTTTTTTGTTTTTTTTTTTTTTTTTTGTAAAGTATCCTAAATGTGTCCTGCTTTAGTTTATCTTCTTAGTGCTAGGTCCTGGACTATGTGAATTTACTTACTTGGAAATACTAGTGCCTCGGTGTTGCAACTGCACAATAGTCAGATTTACAGTACAGGTTTTCTCCATCATAAAAATGAGAAATAAGCTATGTGTCTTGTGGCTACTTCGGGACCACAGAAGACATTGTACTGCCAGTGGACTAACACTAAGACATAAGTACTTACCTGGCAGCTGAAATGGCTGTAAGCTTGATTTGCATATTCAGAACCAGGTTTCTTGCATGCTTTCTTTTCAGGGAACACTAAAGGTTTTGACCAGACCATTAATTTGATTTTGGATGAAGAGCCACGAGAGGGTATTCAGCTCTTCACAAGGAGTAGAACAAGTGGTATTGGGATTATACATCGTGAGAGGTGACAACGTGTAAGTAAAATAAGTCATTTTGAATAAAGTTACTCTTTCACAACTGGTGTGCTTGCATTATGGAAGAGAGAGATTTTCCCCAACTTATGTGTCATCCATACCTAATAGAATTGTGCATTCATCTGTTTTGCAGCTGTAGCTTATCTTATATTTAATTTTGTACTTTTTTATGTTGAGATACCGCAGAACCAGCTAAAATCATCTCTTCACAAAGCAAATGTTGACATACTGAGATTTCATGTGTACCTTATTATTTGAGACTTGGCCTTTGAAAGTTGAGTCTTGCACATACAAAACAGCAGTCTACCACTGATCTGTGCTTCCCGTTCTCTTTACTGTTTACATCTTTAGACCAGGCTTTCAGATCTACCTGTTACTGCAACTACTATTGTGTGTGTGTGTGTGTGAAAATAGGAAAGTGGTCTGGATAGGCCCACAAAAGGGCTCTGCTTTGCACCAAATTCTTCCGTAAAGGAGGCATCTTAACATTTTTGGAGAATCTCTAAAAATATCCTGTTTGAGCTATTTTAAAGAATTCAGACTCATTCAGTTTTCATTGTTTTTAATGAATGGATATACTTAACATGTCCTATGAAAATCCCATTGTCTTTTTTTAACTTAGGAAGGACACTGACAGTCTATAGTTTGAGACATCTTAGACATGGCGATTTGAGAAAGGCTACAAACATTTTGAAAAATACTCTTTTTTTCTGATGATGGGAGTCTTGAGTATCAACATTTTCCAGGATTGCATCTACTTCCCTTTGTGTAGCTGTGGTATTTGAAAAGTGGCTGGTGACCAATGAACTAAATTTTAAATTTGGAGTTATTTTGAAATTGAGTCTCTTAATGTAACCCAGGCTGACCTGGAACTTGCTACATGTCCTGGACTTCCCTTCATTCTCCTTCAGCTTTCCAAATATTAGGATTTTAGGTTTAATTTGCCTTATGTGGCTAAAACTTAAATGTTTTCTCAGGAATACTACAAAGAGTCAAAATATGACAGGACAGTAAAAGGTATTGGTAAGTTTAGGTGGTTTGAAGGGATATGTAAATGGTACAACAAGGGGATACTTAATTCATTTAGTGAACTGTAAGATTAGTTCATTAATGAATACTGTAAGTATGTCTTAAAATGAATATATGCTTTATTCACTTAATTTTATCTAAAATCTGTATTTGTAAGTAGGTTGATTGATTTTAAGTCAAAATTGGGTTTATGATTTATAAAATATTCTCTGGAGATGACTTAGGGTGTGAGTTGTAAAGATGATGTGAGTTTTAAAGGGTGGCCCAAGCAGGGGCGGGGGTCTTGTCCCTTCAGCACAGCAGTACTGTTGGGAACACTACACTGGAGTGTGTGGATCTGCCGATTTGAAGAGTGATTCCTACATCTGTGTTCCTCAAAGAAGCAAATTTAACATTTACCACAACCTCCTGGGGCTAGAGCCTGCTTTTAAGAGCTCATGAATACAGACTTTGACTTTAAGTTAAGTACAGCTACTAGTTTTCCAAAAATGTGATGCTTGGAGTATCTCTTTTAATATTTGTTCTTGTAACACTACCTTCACATTGTTTCTTGAGTGTAAGTCCTGAAATGGCTTTTGCTTCCCACCTTCTCAGTTCCACACATTTGGAAGAATGACATGATGCTGTAGTTAGTGGGATTTTAGAAATGTATGGAAGTTCATTTCACATGTATTTAACTCTGTCTTTCCCCCCATACTGATAATAGAGCAGTCATTGGAGAAATTGATGAAGAGACAGACTCTGCACTGGACTTGGGAAACATCCGAGCAGAACCTCTGAACTCCGTAGCACACTGAAGACACAGTGTATGGTTAGATGTCTGTAAATCCTGTACAGAAACTGCTTCTTCTGAAGATGATGTTTAGATTTTTTATGAGTGTGTAATTGTGGATTTTGACTTTGTGTTGGTACCTTGTAATATGTAAACTTAAGTATTTCTACATTTTTATTGGGAAACATTGCCTAAATTAATAAATGCAATTGTCTGATTTATTTTTCTACTGATATATGCAAATCTAAGGATCATTTTGAAAACTTAGAAAATACCATTACTTGGGTAATTTAATATTTATGGAAAATTGGCTGTAAAGAAGTCTTAGGCTATTATTGTAACTTATACATGCAAGTAATAGTAATAAAGAGACTCTTCTTTCCGTGTTTTTTAGAAAATGACCAGACAGTAAATTGTCTTCTTCAGGTACTTGAGCCGTAGATGTTTATCCCACTGCCCTATAGCTCTACAGTGGATGAAAAATTGTTCTTTAGGTCTAAGAGATGTGAATAAAAAATGAGTAATGAAAAGCTTGAAAACTTGAATTGCACAAAATTAATAGGAAAGTAAGAATGACCAGGAAGATGAGGATAAATCTTTAGATGCTCAGTAAGGTCCCAGAATTTGGTGTATGAAAACAGATTCTGTGTATCTTAAATAGTGTTGGACTGCTGAATCTTTGAAAAAAGAATGGGGGCGTATCCGCTATTAAAGGAGCTTTTGTTCAATGTGGGTATTTACTTAAATGCAGAGTAGTGATTCGCTGTCTTACTTCATTCATGTGTTCCATGAAGCTGCTTTCATAAGCTTGACTTTGCAAAGAATTCATGGAAGCAATGATGTAGGTTGTGTTTATGCTAAGTATTTACAAAACTCATCAGTTTCATATGTGGGCCAAAATGGGTATCTTTGGATAGAATAGAAAAATGTGTACATTCTTGTAATTCAAATAAAATCCATCTTTTTTTGTGTTTTCCATTTTTTTTTTTTAAGTGGAAGTGCAACCATTTCTGTAAAGATGCAAATAGTAAAGCTTTGAGGCTTCAAAGGCCATGTGGTCTCTAACAGTTACTCTCCTCCCTGGTTACAGCACAAGCAGTGGTAGGTAATTTGTAAATGCAGTCTTGGTTGTCTTTCCAATAGAACCTTATTTCAATGCAGGCAGGCTGTATTTGCCCTAATGGCCAAATTTTATGACTTGCCTTAAGATATGTTTAGAAGGAAAGGGTAATGGACAGTTGGTATAAGTTCTGGAATGGGCTCTTTCAGAGTTCAGACATGAATTAACACTTTAATATTCAGAATCAATGTAGTCATTTTGGTTAATTAAAAGCAAGCACTGTGAGCAAAGGTTGGAAAATGCTGTCATGCCTAGCCTGTAATGTAAACTTTTATAATCAGTAATAAAATGAATGGGATGCAGAATGGGTAGCAAATGAGTTTAGGGACAATGAGCCAGATACACTGTCTTAGTACACAGTACTTTAAATTTTGAAGCTAGTACAAAAATAATGCAAGATATTTATAGTTTTCAAAAGTTTTATTCAAACACTACAAATGAAGTCAACGCATTTTTCAAGAACTGTTATACTGTGTTTTCGTGACTGAGACTGGCTAAAACATCTGGAATGCTTTATTTTATGAGTGAATGATTAAAGACCAAATGGCTGCTTTTTATTATTCCTGGATGTACTTGGCTCTTTGTACATTCACAACCTCTTCAAACCGTATTTGCCCTGCATGAGAACTAAAAGGAACCTCCAGTTTCTATGCCGTGTCAAGGATTTTATGTTCTTTAATGAGACTTACTATGGAGTCACTGTAAAGAGCCTCAGGTCAGTTCTAACATTTCATTGCATCCCTGCTTTGAGATTTAGACACGAGGCAAAACTGGAAACAGCTTACTGATAATGAGTTATGTTTCTTGGCAAGCTATTTTCATTAAAAGTGCTTAAATGGGGCAACACAGAACTTCATACATTGAGGGGAAAGACTTAATTTCTTTGTAGTTGACCAGGTACTATCTTGAAAATTAGTTCAACATAACTAATTTTAGGTTAAATTAATTTGTTAAATGGCTTCATGATGGCAGTTTGGGTTCAAAAATACTACAATTATATATAGTATTTACAAAGTCATGAACACTTGATACATTTTTAAAAGCACCCTTTGGAGACCATTCTCTAAACTTTAAAGCTGATAATGTGAGAATACATAGGCATAAAAACATTTCAGTATAGGATAACCAAGTCAACACCTCTCCTTACACTGAAAGGTTTGACTAAGTGGATAAGAATACAAACAGCCCCTTGTGAACCCCCTTGCTAGTAGCCAGTTACAAAGCAGCCTTTCACCTGCAGTATGGTGTGTTCTGGGCCTTGAGATTCAGCATTTGAGAGTGCACATCATTTTCCAGGTGTAATGCTGGGTGCTTCCTGTAGTGATCCTTTTATATATGGGGACACTGAAGCTCTTAATTCATCCAGGATTTTGTAGTTGTTCCCATGGCCTGAAAATACAGTATCAAAATGAGTATCATTACTTGGATTGACAAAGCTATTCTAAACTGGGCTTATTAAAGCTCCCCAGACACTAAAAATTTTGGAGCTCTACTCATTGATCTTGGTTTACTGCATCCATAATGGAACAAATGGGAGTAATTTTGTTAAAATGAACCAGGAACTTGACTACCCAACTGAGTCTTATGATTCCATTTTATTTACTTGAGGCTTTTTTTCCCTGTAAAAAAACACTATACTCTGTCTTAATTGAGTGTTGAGCAAATGAGATAAAATTGCATTGTATTTCCATGGGAGACTAGAAGTTGACTAGAAACTAGCTCCATCCAATTGTACACAGATGTCTGAGTAGTAGTGTTCAGTTCTGAACCTCTGAGCAATCTTTCTTTACTTGTGAAATATTGGATTCTGCTCCACAGAGAATTGGTAAGTGATGTGATTGTCGTTCCTGTAGTGAGAGCCCCTGTGAACTAGGCTTAGTACCTCTTTGTGACTCGATACTGCCTCCTAATGACTATTACTTCCTTTTCTAGGTGTTAGTATACTTAAAAAGAATTGAGTGTTGTCAGGGACCCTGTCAAGTTGCTAATAAATACTGGTAGCCACTGCTAAGCCCAGAGAACAAAATAAATATGCTGATCCTTGGCAAAGCACCCCTTCTATGTTGAACCTCAACCAAAGCATCTAGATACAGATTTATGTTAATAAATTCACTAAATTCTTTAGTTTAATAGCATATAATGTGTGAGGGCCAGATTCATTTAAAGCTTCTACAACTATCTTTTAAAAAGTAGATGTAATTCAACTTGAGCATTTTCTTTTCCGTTTGCGTTTGTCATGTGAAATTTCCAAGTCTGTAGGTTGAATAATGCTAAGGATGGCGGCAGAAGAGATCTTACCAGCTGTGTTTCCTGCATTGGTTAACTAACCATCTGCTACCTGCCAGCAGCATTTGGGTGATGGAGGAGTTGAGAACTCAAGAGATTAAATTGTCTTTAAGACATCTAAAGATGAAAAGATTTCATTTAAACATTTCAAAAATCTAGGATTTATGTTAGGCCTTTTTTTGTATTTGTGTGTCTTTTATAACCTGAAATTGTTCTTTTATCTTTTTGTGGCACAGATAAAGAATTACTACAAACACCCTCAAAGTCCCCCTCCGTTATCCAATTCAGTACTTTTTTCATTTAAGTAACATTTTTTTTTTTTTACATAAGAACCATAGTTTCCCCCTACCCCCTCTCCTCCCCCTGTCCCCCCAATGTGTCTCCTGTCCCCCCCTTCCAACCTACCCCATCTCTTCCACCCCTCCATCTCCATTCAGAAGGGCAGGCCTCCCATGGGCTTGAGCAAAGCATGGCACATCAAGTTGAGGCAGGACCAAGCTTCCCTCCTTGTGTCATGCTGTATACTGTATGTGTTAGTACTTCAGGGGGAGGACATGTACAGGGCAATACATATTTTGTTAATTTGCTTCATCAAGAAAATCAGATGTGGCAATAAATTGCACTCTTGCAGATGAGAAAATGATGTTGGTAGAGAATGTGGCACTGTGATTTATAACATCTTTGAATGACATGAAGTCCAATAAGAGTTAAAAAAAAAAAATGGGCCATTTATGGTAGTCCTACATGCCTTGAAGTCTAGCACTTGAGTGGCCAAAGTATGAGGATTGCAAATTTGAGGCCAGCCTGCAGGTTAAACTCGGTCACAAAACCAAACTAAAAGAGGTTAGCATAGGGGGAGGGATCTGTAGGGGAAAGAGGAAGATTGATTGAGGAGGAGGGGTGAGAGAAGGTATATATTACTGTAGTCAGAACTCTGCATACATGTATGAAATTGTCAAAGATTAAATTTACTAATAAAATGTCAAATGATTTTAAACATTTTATTTGGAATGCCCTTAGCTCTCTCACCCATTCCTGGTTAATGGAGAAAAGGAGCAGAGACACTTAATTTGAGACAAATAAGAGGTGTAAACCAAAAAATAAAAGACCGAGAGACTGGTATTGGGGGTTAAGCTTCAAGTTGAAGCGCCCGCGCACACAGAGAGAGAGAGAGAGAGAGAGAGAGAGAGGGGAGAGAGAGTGTGAATGGAAAGCCACTGGGAACATGGGCTGTGTAAGGTAGATGCATCTCTTAGGATAGTTACTGAGGAATACTGAGCAGACAGAGACAAGGACAGGTGGAAGAGATAGGAAAAGCCACTAAGATAGGAGCTATGACAGAAGAAATAAATATTAGTTCAGACTGAGTATACACAGGAGAATAATAAAATATATGGGGGCACATAACATTTCTTTTGATAGGTATTTCTTGGTAAAATTTTATATATTTAGTATTGGGTGTCAGGATTTCAGTATGTATCCCACAGTGGTATCAGAACGTGTAGCAATTACCCTGTCTTAATCTGCCAAATACTTGGTTACTCTGGGTGCCAACATGTACAGATTTATAGAGGTCATCTAAAGGAGATATGTAGGAGCCTGAGCATGGGCAGCAGGACCAGGTGCAAACAGAAGAGACGGAAGGACCATTCTTCAGAGGTAAAACAATATGTGTTCTGAATGCTGTTCCTCAGAAATTTTAAATGCCTAGGACCTGGACTGTAATAGGGTTTCATTAGAACTGATGCTTCTGTCCCCGGAAGAAGGAACAGAAGTCTTAGGGAGATGGAGTAGAGCAAGAAGATGAGGAGAAAAGGAAGAAATGGTTACTTTTTAAGAGCAGTGTTGGAAAATTTTGTCGATTAGGAAAAGAGCAATGAGAAGTAGTTAGGGGGTTTTGGTTATTTTTTATTAAAGTATTGGTGAATTGTATGCTTTATAAAGGAATTGAAGCATTGATTTATACTTACAAAGTTGAGAAACATCTTTTAGAAGCAGGAAGTGGTCATCTTCCTAAGGGGCTGGCCTACTTGGCCACAGGAAACAACCCGGATCACTTAGCTTGGTGGGTTCACAATAGTTCTGGGAGAGTGAAGGCATAACAAAGGAAGAAACATAAAAGACCAGCAAGAATTCTACACAAAGAATATTAATGCAAGTAAGAGGAATGATGCCAGTTCGAATTGCATTGGAAGTAGTGTTCAAATTCCTGAGTAATTTTGGAGTTACTGCAGTAGGAATTTGATTAATGACTATTAAGGACTACAGGATTCTCCGTTTGGGGAGTTCAAAACTATGTGAATGGTATTTAAGTCACAGGGATTGAATGAATAGCAGTAATAATATAGGATTTAAAAAATGAAATAGATTCTGGTTACATTGTGTTAGATTTGATGTAGTTGATTTCAGTTTAAATATGAGTGTAAGGCTTTATGCATGTTTTTTAGGGTGTTGATTGTTGTTTATCTGGTTCCTCAGTATTAGAGAGATCAAGAACAACCAATGAATTAATCTGAGGATGAATCATAAGAAAGGCATAGCTCAAACTAGGCAACTCGTTCCCTCTTTTTAAAATTACAGGGTTTTGTTTTGTTTGTTTGTTTGTTTTTGGTAATTTAGTATGTCTTTAGTCTCTCTGATGGGAGGGGTACAGTTTATGCTACAACACACAAGTGGAGGTCAGAGGTCAAGTTCAGGTGTAACACTCTGCTTGTGATGTTCTGTACTGAGAGAATGATGATGGGTCTTTCCCGTTTAGTCATATTCATAGTCTCAGGACAAAAGAGTTTTTAGACTTTACTAGGGCTTTGGTTTAGGCAGATAAGGAATGAAGGCTACTTTACTGAGGACATTTCCAAGGACGTACTTTTAATAAATGGCTATGAAATTCAGGGGTCTGTTAAACAGAACAGCAAGGACACAATGAAAGGTGGTCTAGGTCAGGAATACATTCTGATAGGATTAATGGGCCTAGTTGTGGTGAATTCAGTCTTCAGTTTTGTGACTAGACAAGTAAGATGGAACATGAGAGGCGATTCACAAAGCGTGTTTAATTGTGAGAATATCCAGGGATGCTAGTTTTGTTTAGGACAAGCTGTAGCAAGCAAGCGTCCATGCAAGTGTAGCTATCACAGGCAGAGATCCATCCTCCTCTACCTAATTTCACTTGGTTAAAGTACAGGCTATTAAATATATCCTTGAAAGAGAATAGAACTATTTATTTCTTTCCTGATATATGAAAATCTGGTCAGCTAGTTCAACTGGATCACAATCAAGACTGTGATTGGGCAGAGTGGAATGCCTGAGTAGTTTCTAGGTAACCAAAATCTGTTTTGATCCCCGGATGTAGCCAGGTGAACAGTCTTCACACACCTCCGGATTGTGTCAGAGGACGCTGTGAATGAGGTGGTTGGGGCGGAGCACCAGGGCTGTTGGGTAGGAGTCCCAGGAACATCTCAGACAGTATTAAAAGCCTTGTCACCATGAAGAAGGTCTTCA
Organism: Phodopus roborovskii; assembly: GCF_943737965.1. NCBI lineage: Eukaryota > Metazoa > Chordata > Mammalia > Rodentia > Cricetidae > Phodopus > Phodopus roborovskii. The sequence goes on along the minus strand of NW_026125447.1, from coordinate 9,856 downwards.
GCTTCGGGGAAAGGGGCAAGACCAATGAGTCCAACAGCCATTTCTCTGATCTGTCCGTGAACATGGCTAGGGCCACCCCCAGCCTGCCCACAGGTGGGGGACATCACCGTCAAGATAAGCACTTGAAGAAACTTCACAAAGCTGCTTCAGGGTGGCAATGAGCAGAAATTGAAGGTGTACCTTGAACGCAAGAAGCATGATGTGAATGGGCAGGACAAAAAAAACTTGAGTGACCAGAGGCCAGGATATCCGAAGGGCATTTGGGAGACAGGGTTGGGGGGGACTATCTGTTCCAAACAAAGAAAGCATGTCAGGGGTGCCGAGAGACTCGACGTCATTGTGGGTTTCCCGAGCAGAGGCACCTGTATTTTTCACAGACACGCTTTAACTTTTGGCTTCTTATTTATCTTACTTGTCACTGTTTGCCTAGGTGTCAAACCTGTTTCCTTTCCCTTTAATCCCTTCTGCACACTGTTTTCTCTCTTCCGTTTGCTGTTTTTCCTTCTTGGTATGCGTTGTATTCAACAATCTAACCTTTATTTTACTAACGTGAAAACAGACAAAAGAGGAGAGGCATCGCCAAGAATGAAATTACTAAGACTTTGCCTGGAAGTACCAAAATAAACGCAACACACTTTGGGTTAAAAAGAAACTTGATAACAAACTCCTTGGGAAAACAATGATGGTTTTCCTTTTTTTTGTATTACACATTTATCTTTTAAAAAAGATTTTTTTTTTTTATTTGAAAGTGTGCCTGTTTGAGATCATGTGCATCATGTCCCTGCTGAAGGGAGGACACTGGACCTGGAGTTCCAGACAGTGCCTGATGTGGGTGCTGGGGACTGAACTCAGGTCCTCTGTAAGACCTGTAAGTGATCTTAATGGTTGAGCCATCTCTCCAGCACCAGTGTGTTACCATTCTCTAGCACTCATTTGCTCAGCTTTAAATTGATTTTTTTTCAACAAATATATGCTTCATGTATATATGAAACCAGACAGTGTGTGGAATCTGTGATAAAGCAAATAAGCATGCTAAATTACCCAATAAGCACTTTCAATACTACTTAACAAACCCAGAAAGTTCCTAGTAGCCCTGGGTTGTTTGAATAAGACATCACTACCATAGGCTCATGTATTTGTCTGTATCAAAAACAACAAAAATAACAACAACAAAATCCAACAATCTAGTCTTGTAGGCAGTGAGCAGTGTTGCATTTAATACTTGGACAGAAACATCAAAGTTCCTGGCTCCGAATTCTTCAAATTTACACATACATGCCCACACATATGTATATATTTTTCTTCAAGAAGTTATTATAGACGGAATTAAACGTGCTTAACTCTTTTGTGTTTGAGTTGAAGGCTAGATACACCTTTTGTTTAAAGAGTTCATTTTGAGCTACATTGTAGTTTTTTTCCCCAAGAAGTTGGCAATATAATATCAGGATTGTTAAGGAACTAAATCAGTAGTCACTAAACATTTGCTTCATCAGGAGGGGAATAATAGAAAAGATAGTATGGGGGAGTATTTTATCTAGATTATACTGTTTAAATAATTTTATCTCATAAGGTATTTCTATGACTGCAAAGTATCTGTTCAAACTTCATTTAGAATTTTCCTTTACAATTTTTCATTTTTACTCATTGTATTTAATACTCCTTCCCAGCTGATTTTTATGTGACTTTTTCATTATCTGCTGACATCTATTAATATCTATCTCACACAAATTTTTTTGTCACATTCTCCCCCATTATTCTGTCTTCTCCCTCCCACCAAGCACAAAAAAAAAGATTGTCAGTTCAGCATGAATGAATGATCTGGTTCCATTCTATGATCTAAAACTGGGTGTGGTGGTTGCATGCCTTCTAATTCCAACACTCTGAGGGCAGAAGCAGAAGGATCCCTGTGAGGTTTCAGGCTATCTGGTCTACAACGCAAGTTCTAGGACATGCTGGGCTGGTATACAGAGAACCCTGTCTCCAACCAACCCACCAACTCAACCAACCAACCAACTGATGCATTCTACTGCCTAATCTCGCACTCCTCTTGCTGACTGCTGTCAATCTTCATCTACAGAATAGTGTAATTTAGTTCTGCCTATGAATTGTAGTTATATTGTCATTGTTCCCTTTTGTAACCTCATTAAGTAATCTGAACTGGAATTATCATGTTGTTCAAAACTGTTTTGATACTTTTAAAAATTTGCTTCCATAGGTGGTAACTTACATATTTATGGAAGGGGGTTTTATTAGTTTACCATTTTTAATGTTATTCTGTTTTCAAGCCTTCCCTTGAGAGTACTTCCTGCTCCTGTAGATTATATATGTCTGTTTCTAGGGTAGATGAGGCAGGAGCATGACATGTGAGGCTCACCTGTTTGGAATATGGGCTACCAGCATATGGAATGTTCTAAAATTTTTGTAAAACAAGGAAATAATAATACAGCCATACAACCATGAAAATTCATCAAAGGGCCATCTACACCAAAGCGAATACAAACTGTAAACGGAGCTAATTAGTATTCTGTTCACAATTCATGAACTGGAAGTTCTCTTAAGAAGTAAAAAGTAGTATAACATAAAATGTATAGTTTAGGAGTCATTGGGTTCTTTAACGATGCATTTGTTTTTAGATGGAAAATATCAGCTCTACTGGATAGGCAGAGGGATACACAGAAAAGGGGGAGATGCCGTTGACATTACAATTTCTGTTAACTTAGATGTTTGTTAAGTTTTAGACAGTAATCTTAATTATGTTAGTGTTATCACATTTTATCATTTATCTGGAGATAAATTGAGGGGAAAAACTTTTAAATTTGTTAGAATAAAATTTTCCTTAAAACGATATGTGATTTTCAAGACATTTTGCTTAGCCTTTTAAATTCATCAAAATCAACTATAATTAGCATAAATTTTCATGAAATGTAAACAAACACATAAAACAAATATCTTAATATTCGATTTTGCTTGTTGATGGGTATAAATAACTAACTGAGAGGTCTTTCTAACTTCATGTTTTATTGTACCAATATAGAACACACTTTGCATTTGGCCTGTGCTAATGGATATACAAATATTGTGTGTCTCTTAATTGAGCATCAATGCAAAATGAATGTCCAGGATAGTAAAAACAGAACCCCATTGATGAAGGTGTGTGTTCCATTTTTCTTCTTTTTAGTAGAGAGTGTTTTTGCATACCTAGTTAAATTTTATTGATTTTCATGCTTTAAGCTGTAACATTGAACATTAAGTTTCTGTATCTGAAATAGGAAACTGGTCACTCATCTATTGTTTTCCCATTGGTAGGCAGTACAGTGTCAACAGGAGAACTGTGCCACTGTCCCTTCTACAGCATGGTGGGGACCCAAATCTGGTGGATTCTGATAGTAATACAGCCCTCCATTTTGCTGCTTAGGTAAAAATACCTCACTAGCCAACAAGTTGCTCGAATACAAAGCACGACCTTGAAGCTAAAAATAAGGTAAACTATAATAGAAAGAAAATATGTATTCATGCCTCAAGCTATCCCAAAGAGGTGGATGTAAATTGGGGAGGAAGAAACACCCCTAGACACCCAAGGAAACAGAGCCCCAGCCTTCTGCAGCAGCCCTAAGCTTCCCAGCTTCTACAGCAGAAGTTTCCAGGTATCATGGTCAGTGCTGAGAAGACAGAATGCTGAGCTCCAGTGAAGCCCTGCATGACATGTCATCTCTGAACCCTAGAACTGTAATTTTGATGGGAATTCCATTTTGGATTAAGAATTTTATTGTTTGTAGTTGTATCTAGTGGCTGTTTGGGGAAGTAACGCCTTTTATTGATCATTACCCCAGCCCAGACATAGCTCCAGCCCATGTACACCTTCCGGGCTATGCTGACAGCTACAGACATAAAACTACGTTCTTAACAATTGCTCCCAAAATGTTGGCTATCTTTTGATTCAGGGCTTATTTCATGGCCTCTGATGGCTGCCTAGTTCGGGTGTTATTCTTATATACCTTGCTGTGCATGGAACCTAACATTCTATTGGCAATGGCTTTTAGAATCTCCATTGACATGTTATCCTCTGAGGCACACATCCATTCTTACACCTTTTAATTCCGGGTCACATGCTAGTGGTAGTGGTAATTGAAGAAACAGCCTGCTAGTAGGGCTGTTATTAATTTAAATAAAAAGATTGCATCCCCCAAAACACTGAATAATGTATTTATTTCAGATGCTTTACATAACAGAAATTTATATTTTAGTATAGAGACTGAATTGGCAGACTGAACTGAGGAAGACACATAGGTTATCAAATTCTGATAAAATTTTCCTTTCTTTAAAATTCTTGCATTTCCTGTAGACTTCATCCTGACATGAAAAGAAACATATCCATCAGTGATAATTCCCCTGCAAATGGTCATACCAGATAAGAATGTTTGAGTTCTTCAAACATCACCTTTTAAAATTATTACAATGCAGTTATAAAGTAATAGAGCTGAATTAAAGATTAGTTATTTTGCTAAAAGTAGCCTAATTCTTCCTTTGAAATGTAGTGAATAACCTAAAAAAATATTTTTTTTTTAAAAAAAGCAACTTGTCACTTCATTTTGCTGATACTTTGCATATAAGATAGTCTTGGAAGTTATTATATAAAACTATAGAAACACAAGTATATACATAACAATTGTATGTACATTTGTGCTAATCATATAGAAAACTTACATTAAATGATAGGTATTTATGACTTGATCACTTTATACCTATGTTTTCAATTAAGCCTAGAATACAACTTGGCTTTTAAAAAATGTAGCAGCCCATCCTTAATTCAAAGTCACATTTTTGTTAGATAATAAAATACTTCAAAAATTAGATTATATATTCAGGAATTTCCTATGAACATACTTTAAGAATTGTACTTAAACCTAAAAGACACAGAAGTAAAAATTGTTAAAGTAATTATTTTGAAATATTTTTTTACAGGAAGGCTACACTCCACTTTTTACTTGCCATTGCTGAAAACAATGAAAATATGGTAAAATTCCTCCTGAAGAAAAGGAGCAAATGTTAATGCATCAGATAATAAACACAGGTATAGGTATAATGAGTCAAGCTGAGTAAGATGCCATATAATTGCAATTGCTTAATGAGACCATGTAAATACACATATTTATTAATATATCTTTGTGCGATATTTTAATTATATGGTATGATTTGGGACAAATTACCTATACATATCAAATACCCATTTTTAAATATATAAGTCAGATTGCTTAACCATATGGGTAGCTTTAAGTTATTGTCATCATTTATAATTTTGAAATCTTACATAGGAGCCAATGTTGTAGTTAACTGGAGAGGGGACATAGGGTGCTCAATACTACCTCCCATGGAATTTTGAGACATCTTCGAAAGCAGGGAGGCTCTGAGAAAGCAGAAACAGAAAACCAGTGTATTAGCATTTCCTGGGGACTGTCTGTGTTTAGGTGCCATTCTATGGCCCGCGATTGCTGTGCAATTTTGAACAGACCAATGCAACTTTTCCCATTCCTTTCCTGACTCTTTAAGAATAGAGACCTTATGTTTGAATGGTAAGTTGAGAAAATAAATTTTGTCTTGCTCCAGAACAGCCATTATGATTGCTCTCATTTCTGAACCAACAAGTTCTGTAACACTCCTTCTTCAACAAGATACAGACCTGTCTTGCAGAGATATTTATGGATTTACAGCTGAGGAATATGCTTCTTTTAATGGCTTTACTACGTAAGTGATACTTTATGCCTTTTAATAACTATGTGAAGTAGGATCTTGAGGTCTATAGAATGAGCCCCCCAACACAGTTTTATAGGGTGATAAAAGGGGGAAAATAACATATAAACCCTGCAATTATGTCCTCAGAGATATTTCATTTCCTCCATTTATAGGATCAATGTAAGATGCATGTGTTGCTGAGGACAGTTGGGACTACAGTGGCATGGGTATGTGAAATATGCTAGAACAGGGTTTCTGTGGGACCATTTAAGCTAAAATATATAATTAGTACAGCTGGAGAACAGGTGATGTATATGTTCATTTTCTTTCATTATGTCCGTCTTTACTAATATAAAGAATGTATGTTATGGATATTTATCATCACCATTATACTATATAACTTCAATCTGATGTCTCAAAATTCTGAAGTATATTCTCATGACACAAGACAAAAGATTTACAGGTACCTACATGCCCATTCGATTTCTAAATAGTCAATGAGATAATATACAATACACTGAGATTTAATTTATAGCTAAGGAAGTGAAATATTTCTTTAACTATAAGTAAGTATACATTATTTAAAATATAATTTACTTTAGAAGAAAATTTAAATTATACATACTTTCCTCCTCCCTCTTCCTTGATCTCTCCTTTTCCTCCCTCTCATTTTCTATGTTCTTTCTTCTCTCTCTTTGCTTTATCTTCTCTCTGTGTTTTCTTTTTTGTCTTCTCTATGCCAGCCCAGGCCCATCTCAAACTTTTTTTTTGTTCATATTCCAGTTCCCCCTCCCACCCTTCTTATCTCCTCTCCCATGCACCTCCGACCACCCCCTCCCATCCCACTTAGCACCCCCATTCCACAGGGAGGGTGATGCCTTCCCAGAAGAGATCATCAAAATCTGTCATTTGAAGTAGGGACTAGGTCCTCCCATCTGCCTCTAGGTTAAGGGAGTATCCCTCCATGGGGAATGTGCCTCCCCAAAGTGCTGTTGTACACCAGGGATACATCCTGGTTCCACTTTCAGAGGTCCCTTAGACTGCCTAGCTCTTCTAACTGAGACCCATGTACAGGGGTTCTGAGTTGGTCAATTCTGGTTTCCCTGCTATCAATCTGGGGGCCCATTTATTCCTCCTTGTTCATCATATCATATAAATCTATTGCCTCTTTACTATTTCAAACTTTCCCTGTATAGTCAAGGCTGGTTTTTGAATTTCTGATCCCCATTGCACATCCTCCTTAGTTGTAGGCTTTAGGTTTCTACTGCCTTCTTTCACCCTAGTTTTATCATGTGTGTGTGTGTGTGTGTGTGTGCGTTGAGGTGTGTGTAAATGAATGTATGTGTGTTGGTCCATGTGTACATTATGATGAGGCCAGACACTAACCCGAGCACCTCCTCCACACAGGGCCTCCTCATTGGCCTGGTGCTAACCAGTTAGGCAAAAGGAGGGCACAGGATCTAACTCATGTCTCCCAGCAGCTCATCATGCTTCCTTCTTCCATGCATCCTAGGGATTGACCACACATCCTCATGATTGTAAGGCAAATAGTTTTTGACTGAGTTACCTACCCAGCCCTCTATGTACATTTTCAGCAACACTTTGAATCACTGCAGTGAACAATCAAGGTGTTTATTTTTGTTTATTAAAAGAATTTAAAAACACCTCATTAATTCTTTGTGGTTTATGGCACAAACAATTGATATTGGCCTAGTGTTCATTTTGTTTTGAATATTTATTGGCACGTACTGAATTTACATAGTGCTGTGTTTCATATGGCTACTTCAGTCATATATGTTGACCAAATTGCCCTCCTACCATTCCTTCCCTTTAGTTCTCTTCTCCCTCCACCCCTGCTTATCTCTCCCATTCTCCTCTCTCTGTCTTCTATTTTACATTACACACACACACACCCATTTCATACGTCTCTAAAGAGTTTTTCCACCCGCAAGAATGAATGAAAACACAATTATCTCTTTGCGTGTGATTTATTTTCTATAATCTTCAATCACACCCATTTTATAGTAGACAACATAGTTTCACTGATAATAAAGTAAGTTCTATCACTGTAAAGAAATAGTAAGGACAGACCATTAATGAAATGGAAATGAAAAGATCAGTGTAAAAATTGAGGAAATATAAAGGTGATTCTTTGAAAGAATAAAGAACATTGACAAGTACCTAGACAAACAGGACAAAAGTTGAGCTAGAGAAGATCCAAATTAATAAAATTAGAGAGAGAAAGGAAAGTTTACACCATTGGGATTCAGTGAATTACTAAGGCGTACTTAGAAATTCTGTGTTTTATAAATATAGGGAGAAAGGAATACACGTCTGGACATATATGACCTACTAAACTTAAACCAAGGCTATAAACAACCTAAATGTACCTATAACATAAATGATAATAAAAAGTTTCCCTTCTGACAAAATCACTCAGGCCAGATGAGTCTGCTGCTCAGGTCTATTATACTTGTAAAGAAGCATAAGCCCCAATGCTTCTCAATTATTCCGTATGTCAGAAAATGAAGGCATCCTGGCATATTCCATTTACAAAAAACCAATATACTATACCCAAACCTGACAAGAATACAACAGATGAAAACTCTATAGGCCAGGCTGGATATGGTGGCACATGCCTTTAACCTTGCACTTTGGAGGCAGAGGCAGGTAGATCTGTATGAGTTTGAGGCTATCCTGGTCACATACTGAGTTCTAGGCCAGACAAGGCTACCTGGTGAGACCCTGTCTCAAACAAGTAAGCAAAAAAGCATTGTAGACTAATATGGTTGTAAAACTTCCCAATCAAATTCACCTATACATGATAAAGAGCATGTTATTGTGATTTTTACTGCTTGAGAAAATGTTGTCTGTCCAGTATACTTTAATAAATACATACTGTGTTTCATCACTCCCTGGTTCTATGACACAGTGAGAATGGAAATATAGACATTGCTTTTTTTTTAAAACAACAAGTAAATTGGAGCTGGGCATACAGCTCAGTGGTAGTTTGCCTTGCAAGGCTCTGAGCTGGACTTGGGGAGCATGGGCAAACTAAACAGAGTGGAAGCATCTCATATGATTGAGTAGCATTTAGTTCTTTATTTTACAATTAACTTTAAATCATTTCAGTTCACTGAAATGCTGGAAACATAGACTTACTAGTAAACAATTGGGATCCTTTCAGGTACGATGCAAGTATTGATTTATTTCAGTCCCTGACTAGCTGCCTTCACTTCATTAATTTTCTGTATGCCAAGGGCTATGAGCTAGATTTTGTTCTCTTCAAAGGCATATATTAAAGCCTTAATCCCACTTTTCCTTACGTGAATGAATAAATACTTGGTGATAAGGTCTTTAAATGGGTAATTATGGTAAAAATAAAGCCAGCAGAACAGGCCCCAATCCAATCCGATGTCTTTACACAAAAAGGAGACTTAAGACACAAGGAGAAATTCAAAGGATGGTGTTATGCTAGAGGGACAGTGGATTTGAAGACTCAGTGAGAGGACACAAGGCAAGGGAGGCCTCACTAGGAACCAACACTTTAACCTTGACCTTCTAGCCTACATCTGACAAACAAAAACCAAACCTCCTGTTTGCACCACATGGCTGGTGCTTTGTTGTGGCAGCACATCAGATGATCACACCAACAATGATTCATAGCCACCTTTTCATTTCTACTTGATGGGTCAAATTTCTTTAAAAAGTCATATTTGTGATGGGGTGGCAGATGGTGAGACCACATGAAATAACATATGTCTATTAGCAGGTGACTTGAGAGAGAAATTGAAGGAAGGAAACAGCTGAAGAGGGGTTGATTTTTAATAATATGAATTGATTTTTTAATGAATTTTGCAATTTATGTATAACTTCTCTATGGATAGGTTTCATCAGATAATTGCCAATAATGGAAACAAGAAGAAAACTAAATCAACAGCTTACTGACCAAGCAGTTCCTCCTGTTCCTTTATATTTTCTTTCAAGAAAGAAAACAAATCTTTTCTTTTCAGAGTAATAATAGCTATGAAATTAAAGTTTTCCTCTCTGTTTTGAAGTCATAAATCATTTTGAAGACTTTCTTGATCAAAATTTCCTGATGCTATGTGTACTAAAAATCTAAAAT